>NC_090726.1:91259686-91414686 GCF_036898095.1 Palaemon carinicauda
GCGTTGCTCCAACATACGAAGTAAACATTACACCATTGAGCGTCGAGTGCTCAGTTCTCTGTTCTTGTGTGTATCGTGTGGTTGTCCTCTGATCTGTTATTAACAGTGCTTATTTTCTTCCTTTTCTCACATTTCCTTTTTGAATTTACCTATAATCATAGTGCCTAAGAAGCTAAGTTTCAGTACAGGAAGAAGCCAATTCTTTCATTAGAATTGAAGCAAGAAATTATAGAAAAACATGAGAGCAGTGTGCATGCGAGTGATACTGTATGGCTAAACAATATGCCGGAATAGACCTATGATCTCGACGATCATCAAGCTGAAGGCAGCCATTAAAGCAAATAACCATCGAAGGGGATCACCATTATTACAAGACATCGTAGCAATACCCTGGAAGAGATAGAACGCCTTTTGTTGATAGGGATAAAGGACAAAGAGATTGTTGGCAACGATCATTTGTGAGAAGGGCCAGCGTGATGAACAGAAAGAAAGAAAAAAGTGAAGCAAAGAAAACCAAGATAGCATTAACAAGCTCTTTTAAATAAGACTTCTCTCTTTTTCTGTTTCTCTAAACATAGCATTAACATGTTCTTCAAATAAAATCTCTCTCTCTCTCTCTCTCTCTCTCTCTCTCTCTCTCTCTCTCTCTCTCTCTCTCTCTCGGTCTTCTTCGCTGTTATAGTGTTAGATACGTCTATTTTTTTTCCGAGAGAGAGAGAGAGATTAAACAAAAATGTGTTTAAGAGTTCATATGATTTTTAACAGTGTCAACGAGTTGAAAAACAATTAAATGTAACTAAGAAAGTTGGTGGAAGGTTGTTGCAAGCAGTGAAAAGTTTCTACAAAGGTAGTAAAGCATGTGTTAGGATAGGAAATGAAGTGAGTGATTGGTTTCCGGTGAGAGTGGGGCTGAGACAGGGATGTGTGATGTCGCCGTGGTTGTTTAACTTGTATGTTGATGAAGTGGTGAGAGAGGGGAATGCTCGAGTGCTTGGACGAGGATTAAAACTGGTAGACGAGAATGACCATGAATGGGAGGTAAAATGGAGTTTTTATGATAAAACAAAGTTTTATGAATACTTACCTGGCAGTTATATATATATAGCTGATTTAAATCGGCAGAATTTTTCAAAACGAGGCAACCGCCTTGTGGTGGTTGGGAGGTAGGTGGTCACACCCGTCACAGGGTGGTACAAGGAACCATTCCCGTGTCCAAGACTTCAGTTCATCTATGCCCGACCTGTCTCCTGAGGGGAGGTGGGTGGGCCTTCGAATATATATATAACTGCCAGGTAAGTATTCATAAAACTTTGTTTTATCATAAAAACTCCATTTTTATGAATAGTACTTACCTGGCAGTTATATATATATATATATATATATAGCTGATTCACACATTTGGAGGAGGGAAACAGACAGTAAACATCGTTGGGGAAACAACAAAAGAGTTGTAGGAGATAAAAACACCTTGATTCCTTGCCTGCTAAGGTAGCTGATTCCAAAGGTACAGCCTCTAGAGTGGCTTTCCCTTAGGAGAGTTATCCAGGAGTAAGCTTGCAATGCTGGAAAAAACTCAATCGAGTCTGTCAAAGGGATAAGACCAACAACTTGACTAGACTTCAGAAACTACCTTCGCCCCATATAATAAAAACTGCAACCTTACTAAAACTAACCACCTAACCCTGCAACATAGATATAAACTATCTAGACTGAGGGAACCGTACCACAAGACGAAGTTCTCAGACTATCATAAAACACAAACCCTGCATACATGCATATAAACTAAGGTTGAGTGGGGTTATTAACTCCTTTGCCTAATACAGAAACTGCCGCTATGAATGGGCCCAAGGTATAGCACTTGCCAAAGTCTACTCTCACCTCTCAAAGTTAATGAGAAGCGAAGACAGAGTTGCTCCTCCAGAAAATTGCATCCATGAATAGCCTAACTAACATATATTCCTGATATGCCAGAGAGGTAGCAATGGCCCTCACTTCGTGAGCCCGTAATTTCAACAGGGCGAAGTGTTCCTCCTCACACAAGAGGTGGGCTTCCCTAATTTTTTCCCTCAGGAAAAAGGACAAAGCATTCTAAGACAGGGGTTTTTGGTGGATCTTTCACTGAACACCATAACAAATTGGATGCACAGCTCACGTTCATAGTGAGAGCCAAAAAAGCTTTGAGGGACCTAACTGGGCAGAGGAGTCTTTCCTTCTCTTGACCCACCAGGTTCGTAAGGTTAATGACATCAAACGTCGTAGGACAGGGTTACGAAGGGTTCTCGCTCTTTACGAGAAAGATGAACCTTAAGGCACAAACTGCCCTATCCTAATTGAAGCTCACCCTCTTCTCAATGGCCTGGACTTAGCTGACCTTTTGGCATTCGCTAGAGTCATAAGGAAGAGGGTTTTCTTCGTTACAACTCGAAGAGAGTCTAGCGAGATAGGTTCAAATTTCTTGGAGCACAGAAACTTAAACACCACATCCAGGTTTAAGAGTACCTATTACGTCGTCTGAAAAGACCCAATGAGGTCCTGCAAATCTTTATTTTGGGACAACTCTAGGCCTTTATGCCTAAAGACGGCCGAGAGCATACTGCCGTATCCATTGATGGTAGATAGAGCCAGCTTAAGCATCCTGTCTGAGGTACAAGAAGAAGTCTGCAATCTGGCTCAGAGAGGTAGTGGTTGAGGAAAACTTGTGCCGCCTACACCAAGCTCTAAAGGTCTCCCACTTAGATTGGTAGACTCTTTGTGAAGAGATCCTCCTTGCTCTGGCGATAGCTTTCGTCGCTTGTGCCGAAAAGCCTCAAGATCTGACAAGCTTCTAGTCAGTCTGAAGGAAGTCAGTTTGAGAGCAAGGGGGTTTTTATGATACCTCTCGAAGTGGGGCTGTTGAAGAAGATCTGGACTAGGGAGCAGCAGTAGGGGATCCTCTTCTTCCAGTTGGAGGCAAAAAGGTCTGTTACAGGTCTGCCCCACAACATCCAGAGACTGACATACTTGCGGGTTGAGAGACCATTTTGAGGGAAAAACAAGTCTCTTCCTGCTGAGCATGTTTGCCCCGATGTTTCTTGCCCTCGAACAAACCTCCTTTCTAGATCCAAGAGATCAGAACGAAGGCATCCTTGATCTTGACATACGATTCGACTAGTGTCATCACGAAGTCCTAGATACTTATGTTCAAAGTCATGCCTCATGCTAGAACTTCTACGTCGAGCGTCCTGAGAGACGAGGCGCCGATCATCCTGTAAGACGTGGCGCCGATAGTCCTGTAAGACGTGGCGCCGATAGTCCTGTAAGACGTGGCGCCGAAAGTCCTGTAAGACGTGGAACCTGTAAGACGTGGAGCCGAGAGGTAAACAGAGCGAGACGCTGAACGTTCTAAAAGACGTGGTGCTGAGCGTCCTGGTGTCAGAAGAGAGACTTCTTGTTGACAGGAAGACCTAATTATTTGATAGGCTCAACGTTATCTAAAATCCAGATACAGGAACGCTCTGATTTCTCTTGAGTGCAGTATTCTGCTACATTAAGCAAAAGTTACGTGAACATTAGAGGGGCGGAGCTGAGACCAAAACACACGGCCCGAAACTGACCCATTCTACACCCGTTCTTTCTTGTAAACAAACCTCAGATAAAGTTTGATTGCATAGCCTGCCACTTAGACTCTTCTCTAAAACTGGGAGAGAGAATCGTTGTAGCTAAAAACTAAAGGAGGTTTCCCTATAAAAGGAAAAAGTAATCCTCCTTCAGAAGAAGTGCTGACCAAAGGTCTGCTTCCCTCTTCTCCAAAGATTTTGATGTCTCCATGGAGAACTTTGACTTCTGAACGAAGGCGGAAAAGAGCATTTACGTCCAGGACCGGACAAGACTCCCTCTCCCAAAAGAGAGACATTGAAGTTGCAAAGTCGGTTAGGCAGAAAGTCTTATCGGAGTAACTAACAAAGGAGGATTCACTAGGAAAAAGATTTCGCATCCATCCTTAGTAAAAAAAACGGACCGAAGGTCTGCTCCTCTCCTCTCCCAGGCTCGCCAGAAGAAGCTAAGTCTGGCTCCTACTGTTGTTAGTTCGGTTAGAGAAAAGAGCATGCAGAAAATTTCTTGCTGATTAAGGCACCAAAACCTGCCTTTGACCAACTCTTGAGGAGAGGAGAGAAAGAAAAAAGGAGAAGTACGTACCTTAATTATGACCTCTTATTTCAAAATTATCCAGCCTTATTGCCTGTATTCCTTAAGAGACTCAGCAATCCACCAAGGGGGCCGTAAAAAAAAAAAAAAATCTCTGTGGGGCTGCCACAAGGTCTTCGACCTAAACGTGGCTAGACCTCCACCCTTGCTATCCTGGCCTATCTGATAAGGAAGCTGGCATTATAGGTTTCTGTTTTAAGAAATAAAAATTAATATATTCTTAAAGCTCCATTAATGACCGCGTGAAAACTCAGAGGGTGGGGAACATGGAGCAACAGAACTTAGGATCCTCTCCTTCTGTTAACCTCAAATAATTCAACAGAGAAAAGTGATCACTAAAGTCATCCTTTGACAAAGATCTTATAAGACGGGTCGTCGCCCTGAAAGAACGAGGCTGCCCTCGTCCTATCGTCCTGAAAGACGAGGCTGCACTCGCCCTGAAAGACGAGGCTGCACTCGCCCTGAAAGACGAGGCTGCACTCGCTCTGAAAGACGAGGCTGCACTCGCCCTGAAAGACGAGGCTGCACTCGCCCTGAAAGACGAGGCTGCACTCGACCTGAAAGACGAGGCTGCACTCGCCCTGAAAGACGAGGCTGCACTCGACCTGAAAGACGAGGCTGCACTCGCCCTGAAAGACGAGGCTGCACTCGCCCTGAAAGACGAGGCTGCACTCGCCCTGAAAGACGAGGCTGCACTCGACCTGAAAGACGAGGCTGCACTCGACCTGAAAGACGAGGCTGCACTCGCCCTGAAAGACGAGGCTGCACTCGACCTGAAAGACGAGGCTGCACTCGACCTGAAAGACGAGGCTACACTCGACCTGAAAGACGAGGCTGCATTCGTCCTGAAAGAAGAGGCTGCATTCGTCTGAAAGAAGAGGCTGCATTCGTCCCGACAGACGAGGCTGCATTCGTCCCGAAAGATGAGGCTGCATTCGTCCCGAAAGATGAGGCTGCATTCGTCCCGAAAGAGAAAGACGAGGCTGCATTCGTCCCGAAAGAGAAAGACGAGGCTGCATTCGCCCTGAAAGACGAGGCTGCATTCGCCCTGAAAGACAAGGCTGCATTCGCCCTGAAAGACGAGGCTGCATTCGCCCTGAAAGAACGAGGCTGCATTCGCCCTGAAAGACGAGGCTGCATTCGCCCTGAAAGAACGAGGCTGCATTCGCCCTGAAAGACGAGGCTGCATTCGCCCTGAAAGACGAGGCTGCATTAGCCCTGAAAGACGAGGCTGCATTCGCCCTGAAAGACGAGGCTGCATTCGCCCTGAAAGATGAGAAGGCGATCGCCCTGAAAGACGAGGCGCCGATCGTCCTGTCTTGAAAGACTTAGCACCGAGCGTTAAGGCAAAATGATATTCATTATGCCGCTCAGCGCGTTCGATTCCGACCAGAGGGTTCATAACGCCGACTGGCGCTCTGGGACAAAAACTGAGTCAATGATGGTTTGTAAGCATTGATATTATCAGCGAATATCTATGACTTATAGTATTGCCATTAAAATCAAGAATGATGCAATGCGAAACTCTAAAAGCAGTGAAAGAATCTTAACGTCCAACGCTCTTTGCTTTCCCATGGCAAGGGCGAGCATTCTTGGGAACGTTAACAGGAACGCTTGCGAGGGCGTTTGCTCGTGAGCTAACGCCTCTCGTTTCCTTTCGCCGATCGACGTTCATTCTCCCATGGGCCAGGGAGCTTGGAAGAGGTCTAAGGCTAGGAAAACGACTTCCACTGTGCTGAATGAATCCAATGCCTAATTTAGCACTGAAACTTGCACTATTAAACTCTTACACAAAAGACCATAATTAGTCCTGCCCGTTGTGAGAGAACTTATTCTGCTGCCACAGGCTTGAATGAGAAAGCAATATCGTCTCTAGTACTTGCTATATAAACTGTAACAAAATATTTTTATAAAATATTGAACTGACATTTCCATAATAAATAAACTTTCAAATATACTTACCCAGCGGTCACAAAAAGAAAAACCACCGGGCAAGAGTTGAGATTAAAAATAAATGTTGAACACACTCACCCGGTAGTTACATATAACCACGGTAAAATTAAATGTCATAAATACCCACCCGGTAGTTACAAACAAACGGCGGGAAAGTTATACGTTAAAGATTAAAATGAACAGAAAATGGGAAAACAAATGTAATCCACAATTAATTCAAAGGGTTTTCAAAAACAAGCGAGTTGTAATGATAAAAAGAAGAGATATAGCAATAACGTATCTATATATATAAATGTAAACAATAGGAACATATAAATGAAAATACTACTAAAACTAGAATTCTCATATCGTTGTTGTTGGAGTATTATAGCCAACACTTTAATTCCCATATCGAAAAGAACGCTACCAAGGCATGTTGGGACTGCATCGATAGTAACGAGAACTAACAGCGTAAATTAACCATACGCTAGTTTTATTTAATTTATGAAACTAGTTCGATGATTTAAAGAACGAATACTAAATGGACAAATATTTCTTTAAAATTTTACATTAAAAGTTAAAAAACTTATATAAGTGGAATTCCTCCCATTCTTTACATAAAAAACAAATAAAGAGAATTTGCAAGACATACAATGAAGATTACATCACACGACTGTGACGTCATAGAGTTGCCGGAACGTATTTCCGTCATCAGGATTAAAAATTTTGCACCTAAAATATTGTACACAAACAAAACCTCTGCATACAAACTGTGAGGATCAACCGACACTTTCGGTAACCTCACCTTGCATACATCACTCGCACAAACACAAAAATTAAGTTTTCACTCATGATAAACAAAGTAAATAATAATAACAAAACACGATTGCCAAATCCCTAAATCAGTGTACTTCACCAAACGAAGTCCAAAAAAGCGAAGGGAAAATGATTCGAAAAACTCTCAATGGTGGACCGACGATGTTTTCGATCCAGCCGGCAGAGATGAACTGAAGTCTTGGGCACGGGAATGGTTCCTTGTACCACCCTGTGACGGGTGTGACCACCTACCTCCCAACCACCACAAGGCGGTTGCCTCGTTTTGAAAAATTCTGCCGATTTAGAGATATCAGCTAAATATATATAACTGCCAGGTAAGTACTATTCATAAAATCAGTTTTTGTTTGCGGATGATACTGTACTGGTTGCAGACACAGAAGAGAAGCTTGGACGATTAGTGACAGAATTTGGAAGTGTGTGAGAGAGAAGGAAGTTGAGAGTTAATGTGGGTAAGAGTAAGGTTATGAGATGTACGAGGAAGGTGGTGCAAGGTTGAATGTCATGTTGAATGGAGAGTTACTTGAGGAGGTGGATCAGTTTAAGTACTTGGGGTCTGTTGTTGCAGCAAATGGTGGAGTGGAAGCAGATGTACGTCAGAGAGTGAATGAAGGTTGCAAAGTGTTGGGGGCAGTTAAGGGAGTAGTAAAAAATAGAGGGTTGGGCATGAATGTAAAGAGAGTTCTATATGAGAAAGTGATTGTACCAACTGTGATGTATGGATCGGAGTTGTGGGGAATGAAAGTGATGGAGATGTGGAGGATTAATTTTTGTTTTATTTTTTGTTTATTTTCTTTTGCCAAATCCAGAGAGAGAGAGAGAGAGAGAGAGAGAGAGAGAGAGAGAGAGAGAGGAGAGAGAGAGGAGAGAGAGAGAGAGAGAGAGAGAGAGAGAGATTGTGTTAGAGAGCGAAAGTAGTTAGTGTATCGATTGTTCGTGGTGAGAAAGACTGTTGGTTTAAATGAGATTGTTTGTTTATGTTTTTAGCTAGGTTACGACAGTGGTGAATGTTTCGGAGCGAATGCTTTTTTTATTTGACTGCAGCTTAAGGCAGTTGCGTGTGTAAATGTTGGATTATATTTCTTTTTCTTACCAGCGTGGAAGTGTTTTGATTATTTTGACAGTAAGTACAGTTTTGTTTATCTTTTCTTGTCGTGATTGTGAATGATAGGAACAATTTATTATTTATCTTTGATTATAGTGCAATAGTTTAGTTAGCTAGGAGTGTTCATAAGTGTTTTTCTTTTTTATTTTGGCAGGCCGTGATTCCTCCTTTGGAGAGAGTTTCCTTGAGTGTTTGCCTGATTGTTGACGACTTGGCCTGTAACAGAACTTGATACGATTGCTCAGATTTATTTACTTGTTGACGACCTGGACTACGATTATGATTATGATTTGATTGCTCTTAACGATTATATTGATGCCATAATGACCCAGCCCGTTTGAAGGATTTTCCGTCTGGACCACTGATGAATTAGATTGTGATGATGATGATGATTAATATAATTATGTAATAACAATTGTCAGTGTCACGGTAGCTAGAAAGCTGTGGTTGGGCTATAAAAGGACTGTTGGCCCTTGTGTGGACAAAGACGTCCACACATGAACAAATATTGGTTTTGGTGTATGGGATAATTTTAAGTCTGTTAGGGTTTTTGCGGGTTATATGAATAGTGTTTTTGGTTATTATATATTATATTATTTTGTGTTAAGTTTTTGATTAGTTTTAAGTGTTGATAATTTGATTGTGGATTATTTATGTTGAGCGTTTTAGTTTTAAGAAATATAGTTTTAAGGTCATGTTTTGTTTTTGTTGCCCTTCAGTCTAAGACTCCAGTTTATGATAACGTAAGGGGAAAGTTTGTGTTGAGGAGACAATTGTCAGTAAGTAAGATTCAAGGGTGTGGGGGTTGTTTTGCAACATCCCGCCACAGAGAGACAGAAATTGAATGTGTTTGAGATGAAGTGTCTAAGGAGTATGGCTGGTGTATCTCAAGTAGATAGGGTTAGGAACAAAGTGGTGAGGGTGAGAACTGATGTAAGAAATGAGTTAGCAGCTAGAGTGGATATGAATGTGTTGAGGTGGTTTGGCCATGTTGAGAGAATGGAAAATGGCTGTCTGCTAAAGAAGGTGATGAATGCAAGAGTTGATGGGAGAAGTACTAGAAGAAGGCCAAGGTTTGGGTGGATGGATGGAGTGAAGGAAGCTTTGGGTGATAGGAGGATAGATGTGAGCGAGGCAAGAGAGCGTGCTAGAAATAGGAATGAATGGCGAGCGATTGTGACGCAGTTCCGGTAGGCCCTGCTGCTGCCTCCGATGCCTTAGATGACCGCGTAGGTAGCAGCAGTAGGGGATTCAGCATTATGAAGCTTCATCTGTGGTGGATAATGTGGGAGGGTGGGCTGTGACACCCTAGCAGTACAAGCTGAACTCGGTTGAGTCCCTTGTTAGGCTGGGAGGAACGTAGAGAGTAGAGGTCCCCTTTTTGTTTTTGTTTCTTTGTTGATGTCGGCTACCCCCCCAAAATTGGGGGAAGGGCCTTGGTATATGTATGTATGTATGTAAGAAAGTAATAACAGCTAATCTGAATACCTTTATTAACCAAAAGAAATATTGATACAAACACACTCGTTTTTAGTTACATTTAACTGTCTTTCAACTTGTTAACGCTGTTAAAAATCATATGTACACAACACATTTTTGTTTAATCTCTCTCTCTCTCCTCTCTCTCTCTCTCTCTCTCTCTCTCTCTCTCTTTCTCTCAGAAAAAATTAATAGTCTCTAACACTAACAGTGAAGAAGAACAAGAGAGAGAGAGAGAGAGAGAGAGAGAGAGAGAGAGAGAGAGAGAGAGAGAGAGAGAGAGAGAGAGAGAGAGTATTTATTTAAAGAACATGTTAACACCATGTCTACCTTCTCGCCGATCGTCCGACTCCTCCTGACGTAGCAAATCCTACACCTGCGTTGGCCTGTCTCTAAGGTAAAGTGGCAATAAAACACATTTTTTATTTATTATTTCTTTATAATTATCTTTTTTACATGCTTCTTTCATATTATGCAGTTATGTTATTGTTATGGGTAATTATGTGTAGCCATTTATTAACCCTTTTACCCCCAGGCTATTTGGAAATTTCCAACTCTTAACCCCCAGGGGGTTATTTTTTTCCCAGCACACTTTGCTTTATATTTTTTTAAAATTGCTCTAACAGCCTTAATTTTTGTCATAGAGAGGTCAGGTTGGTCTCATTCTCTTGGAAAATGACCGAATTTTCTCAAAAAATTATCAAAAATATGGAAAAAAAAAATTTTATAGCATTTTTTCGCGAGGACATACCGGTACGTCCATGGGGGTAAAGGGATGGCTTTTGTGAAACGTACCAGTACGTCCTTTGGGGGTAAAAGGGTTAAGGATTAATTATGGGTTTTTAGGCTGAGGAACGAATTAAATGAATTACCATGTATTCTTATGGGGAAATTCGTTTCTACATCCGAACCTTTTCTACATACAAAGTCGGTTGTGGAACGAATTAAATTCGTATGTAGAGGTACCACTGTGTGTGTGTGTGTGTGTATATATATATATATATATATATACCCATACATATATATATATATATATATATATATATATATATATATACATACAGTATATATACATATATATACAGTAGGGTCCCGAATTAAGCGTGTTCGAATTACACGATTCCCCTTTTCCGCGATCGCTATTTTTCAAAAATAAATTTTCTGTATCTGCGAGGCTATTCAAAGTTCGCGAGTCAAGCACTACAAAATGTATCAAATCTATTGTCTTTTTAAGTATATTGGTAGCCCTAAATACGGTGATTTATAATAAATGTTACAAAACAATATTAACATTACATTTCATTAACATAATTTCATAATGAATAGCCTATTTAAGGATAAAATTCCACATCAACAATGTAATCAACTGTTAACTGTGCGAGTCTAGCTGACATTAATGTAAACAGAAATGTGGTTACGTTCTCGGCAATCTTTATCTTTCTCCAACCTTACGATAATTGTAATGGTAGTGTTAATGATGGTATATTAAAGCATTATTTTTGTTTAGTACAGTATATTTAAAAGCCTTATTTTTCCCTCTGGGCGTTCAAGGTTTTCACGAGTAGACTGGGTTCGTTTATCGGCAGTGAATAGCCTAAACTTCGGTGACGAGTCGTCAATATTTTGTCATATTTTAAACAGTATACATTTGATTTGCAAACATTGGTTTTGTAGAGTAGACGGTAAAATAAAATCTAGAGAGAGAGAGAGAGAGAGAGAGAGAGAGAGAGAGAGATTTGATGGCAGAAATCCCCCCCCTCTCTCTCTCCTCTCTCTCTCTCTCTCTCTCTCTCTCTCTCTCTCTCTCTCTCTCCCCGTAAGAAATAAAACCATAGTTCACATATGGCAACTTGAGTTTAAGAATGAAATTAACATGAATATTGTTAGTTGTGGCGATCAATTCCTCGCTTCAGGGGGTACACGAAACAAAAACACAACATTCAATTACAACAGCTGATCTCTCTCTCTCTCTCTCTCTCTCTCTCTCTCTCTCTCTCTCTCGTTATACAATACTTACAAATAGATGAAGAAACCAAAATCGGTTTTCTTGAAGTGTCAATTAAATACAAAGCGAAAAAATTATACCGTGTATACATCCATTTCAATCATAGCTTAAAATACGGTAACCGATTTCGTCCGCAAACCACTATTTTTTAAGAAACACCATTCTATTCCAGAAAATTTTTACTCTTTAAATGTCAATTGCGCTATAATAAAACATGTACTTATGTTGTTAAATTTCGGGTGTGTTTTAAAAATCGAGTATTGCTAACTTATTTTTGTTTTACTTTTGGCTGTGATCACATCAGCTGGTGTCTAGCTTCCGCACGAATACAATAACAAAGAATTGTTTACACCATTTCTTAACTTATTCAAACCATCTATACAGTTAATATTACATAAACACCAATGTGTTATAACCTATCATATTTATTGTTTAGTACTTTAAAACCATCTCTCTCTCTCTCTCTCTCTCTCTCTCTCTCTCTCTCTCTCACATCGAACGTTATAGCGGTAACCTAATTGTTCGGTGACTTTAAAAATAGGCCTAGTACTTTCTTCTTTTACCTTTTTTGCATATGGATCCATAATTGAGGTGGGTACAAGTTGACTTATAACTGAAGTTAGGAAAAGTATTTTGGATATGGAAAGGACAATTATCTTTCGTAACAGTTTAGAATTATCGTAAGTTATCACTCTGTCATTAGCGGCAGTTTGCTATTGTGGATTAAACGCATAAGGAAAAAAAATTCCAGCTTTGCTACGAATTTAGGAATTTATATGGATACGGTAAGTAAAATATTTGTAATAACATAATGTTTACTAAATGTTTGTAATATCATTAGTTATGACTTAGATCATGTGTGTTTAATACATTCGTTTGTTTATTATGATCGAAGGTTTCCGTTTCAGGCGGCATCATAAAGAAAAACATTTCATAAATGGCATTCATTTCATTTATTTGAAAGTTCTAATAAAAAATAATTAGAACAATGGTAATAACAAATTCAACATATAATCCTGACGTAGCAAATCCTACACCTGCGTTGGCCTGTCTCTAAGGTAAAGTGGCAATAAAACACATTTTTTATTTATTATTTCTTTATAATTATCTTTTTTACATGCTTCTTTCATATTATGCAGTTATGTTATTGTTATGGGTAATTATGTGTAGCCATTTATTAACCCTTTTACCCCCAGGCTATTTGGAAATTTCCAACTCTTAACCCCCAGGGGGTTATTTTTTTCCCAGCACACTTTGCTTTATATTTTTTTTAAATTGCTCTAACAGCCTTAATTTTTGTCATAGAGAGGTCAGGTTGGTCTCATTCTCTTGGAAAATGACTGAATTTTCTCAAAAAATTATCAAAAATATGGAAAAAAAAATTTTTTATAGCATTTTTTCGCGAGGACATACCGGTACGTCCATGGGGGTAAAGGGATGGCTTTTGTGAAACGTACCAGTACGTCCTTTGGGGGTAAAAGGGTTAAGGATTAATTATGGGTTTTTAGGCTGAGGAACGAATTAAATGAATTACCATGTATTCTTATGGGGAAATTCGTTTCTACATCCGAACCTTTTCTACATACAAAGTCGGTTGTGGAACGAATTAAATTCGTATGTAGAGGTACCACTGTGTGTGTGTGTATATATATATATATATATATATATATATATACCCATACATATATATATATATATATATAATATATATATATATATATATACATACAGTATATATACATATATATACAGTAGGGTCCCGAATTAAGCGTGTTCGAATTACACGATTCCCCTTTTCCGCGATCGCTATTTTTCAAAAATAAATTTTCTGTATCTGCGAGGCTATTCAAAGTTCGCGAGTCAAGCACTACAAAATGTATCAAATCTATTGTCTTTTTAAGTATATTGGTAGCCCTAAATACGGTGATTTATAATAAATGTTACAAAACAATATTAACATTACATTTCATTAACATAATTTCATAATGAATAGCCTATTTAAGGATAAAATTCCACATCAACAATGAAATCAACTGTTAACTGTGCGAGTCTAGCTGACATTAATGTAAACAGAAATGTGGTTACGTTCTCGGCAATCTTTATCTTTCTCCAACCTTACGATAATTGTAATGGTAGTGTTAATGATGGTATATTAAAGCATTATTTTTGTTTAGTACAGTATATTTAAAAGCCTTATTTTTCCCTCTGGGCGTTCAAGGTTTTCACGAGTAGACTGGGTTCGTTTATCGGCAGTGAATAGCCTAAACTTCGGTGACGAGTCGTCAATATTTTGTCATATTTTAAACAGTATACATTTGATTTGCAAACATTGGTTTTGTAGAGTAGACGGTAAAATAAAATCTAGAGAGAGAGAGAGAGAGAGAGAGAGAGAGAGAGAGAGAGAGAGAGAGAGAGAGAGATTTGATGGCAGAAATCCCCCCCCCCCTCTCTCTCTCTCTCTCTCTCTCTCTCTCTCTCTCTCTCTCTCTCTCTCTCTCTCCCCGTAAGAAATAAAACCATAGTTCACATATGGCAACTTGAGTTTAAGAATGAAATTAACATGAATATTGTTAGTTGTGGCGATCAATTCCTCGCTTCAGGGGGTACACGAAACAAAAACACAACATTCAATTACAACAGCTGATCTCTCTCTCTCTCTCTCTCTCTCTCTCTCTCTCTCTCTCTCTCTCTCTCTCTCTCTCTCTCGTTATACAATACTTACAAATAGATGAAGAAACCAAAATCGGTTTTCTTGAAGTGTCAATTAAATACAAAGCGAAAAAATTATACCGTGTATACATCCATTTCAATCATAGCTTAAAATACGGTAACCGATTTCGTCCGCAAACCACTATTTTTTAAGAAACACCATTCTATTCCAGAAAATTTTTACTCTTTAAATGTCAATTGCGCTATAATAAAACATGTACTTATGTTGTTAAATTTCGGGTGTGTTTTAAAAATCGAGTATTGCTAACTTATTTTTGTTTTACTTTTGGCTGTGATCACATCAGCTGGTGTCTAGCTTCCGCACGAATACAATAACAAAGAATTGTTTACACCATTTCTTAACTTATTCAAACCATCTATACAGTTAATATTACATAAACACCAATGTGTTATAACCTATCATATTTATTGTTTAGTACTTTAAAACCATCTCTCTCTCTCTCTCTCTCTCTCTCTCTCTCTCTCTCTCTCTCACATCGAACGTTATAGCGGTAACCTAATTGTTCGGTGACTTTAAAAATAGGCCTAGTACTTTCTTCTTTTACCTTTTTTGCATATGGATCCATAATTGAGGTGGGTACAAGTTGACTTATAACTGAAGTTAGGAAAAGTATTTTGGATATGGAAAGGACAATTATCTTTCGTAACAGTTTAGAATTATCGTAAGTTATCACTCTGTCATTAGCGGCAGTTTGCTATTGTGGATTAAACGCATAAGGAAAAAAAATTCCAGCTTTGCTACGAATTTAGGAATTTATATGGATACGGTAAGTAAAATATTTGTAATAACATAATGTTTACTAAATGTTTGTAATATCATTAGTTATGACTTAGATCATGTGTGTTTAATACATTCGTTTGTTTATTATGATCGAAGGTTTCCGTTTCAGGCGGCATCATAAAGAAAAACATTTCATAAATGGCATTCATTTCATTTATTTGAAAGTTCTAATAAAAAATAATTAGAACAATGGTAATAACAAATTCAACATATAATCTATACTTGGTAAAATTGCTGTCAATTCAAAAACACAGATGTATAAATGCGTCGTCTGTTTCTTCGTTGTGATCAGAGATAAACGTAAACAAAACATTGGTTGTCGTTTTCTATTGTGCTTTTTAGCGTGTTTAGGAAACGCATGATATAAAATCGCCTTTATTTTGATAATTCTGTATTTTCAATCATACAACAAGTTAGTCTATAGAGTGATGGTTTTGCTATTCACCAGTTGTATTATACAATAGATATGACAAACATTAAAATTTGTCTGTATTTTGGGTTGTGTTATAACGGGAAATATATGGTGTTTACACCTATCCTGGTTGTAATTTTAACCATTTTTCAAGTTATTAGAACTTTAAAGTATATTAAATGTTTTATATATTTACAAGAACAATTTGATATTATAAAGAAATACAGTATAGTACAAAGAAAGTATTGGAAATGGGTAGTAAACACATTTGAATAGGCAAATTGCTGGTTGCCATGGCCGCAATGGAATTATTTCTGTTAGTTGTGTTTCGAAATTCGCGATTTTCCATTTACACGAGGTCATTAATCGACCAAATTCTCGCATAATTCGGGACCCTACTGTATATATATATATATATATATATACATACATATATATATATATATATATATATATATATATATATATGCACACTCACACACACAGTTAGTTACTCCACTTATTATCAAACAGTTCTTCAGGCATATGCGAGACTTGGATGCTGAAAATTAAAACAGATTATGTCATTTTGTATCATCGCCATAAGTTGGGGGTGCAAATGCTTTCTGTATCAGCCCCCCACCCCCACTCTCTCTCTCTCTCTCTCTCTCTCTCTCTCTCTCTCTCTCTCTCTCTCTCTCTCTCTCTCTCTCTCTCTCTCTCTCTCTGGACAATCTAATACCACCATGATGTATTGAATCTAATATCTTTAACCGGCTTGGGGTGGCTGAGGAGTATTCACATCCGTAACTGATTTTGGAAAAAAATCAAGGCCTTGTATAATTTCAAAATAGTATTGCGGTCTGCCCCCCATGATATATCAAACAATACTTTTAAAATATTCAGAGCCTCGAGACATTTAGCTTTTAATGCTTTTAAGTGAGAAACCCATGTAAGCCTACAATCAAATATCAAACCTTAAAATTTAGCTTCACTTGCACATGGTATCCGTTGACCTTTAATGTATATATCCGGGTCTGGATGTACTTCCCCGATTACGACAGAAATTTACAATAATAGTTTTACTCGTCGTAGAGAACTTGAATCCATTCATATCGGCCCACTGGGTAATTTTGTCAATTGAGAGTTGTATTTTTCTCTCAACCATTGCCATTCTAGATCCAGCAAATGATATTGAGAGATTCACAAATAATATTGAGAGAACATCCCGGGGAATGACCGAGGATATCTCATTAATTGCTAGTGCATAAAGGGTCACACTCAGCACACTCCCCTGAGGAACTACTACTTCCTGACACTTACACTCTGATAGAGTTTCCCCAACTCTCACTTGAAAAACTCTATTTGAAAGAAATGCCGGAATAAATATTGGCAGCTCTCCTCTCAGTCCCAATTCATGAATTCTTTTAAGTATACCATATCTCCAAGTGGTATCATATGCCTTTTCAAGGTCAAAAAAGACTGTCACATGGTGCTGTTTGGAAACAAATGCTTAAAAAATAAAGGATTCAAGTCTTATCAACACATCAGTCGTTGAGTGCATTTTTCTGAATCCACACTGAGTCGGTGATAAAATACCCTTCTTTTCAAGGTATCAGATCAGTCTTGCATTTACCATCTTCTTCATAATTTTACATAAACAAGATGTCAATGCAATAGGTCGGTAGTTTGCGGCTAAAAACTTGTCCTTACCGGGTTTTAAAAAGGCTAAAATAATGGCTAGTTCCCAAACATTTGGATAACTATGATCATGCCATATTTTATTAATAATGCTTAAAATAAATAACTTTGTATTAAAATGTACATGTTTAATCATTGCATATGGAATTCAATCAGATCCAGGGGCTGTATCGTTACAAGTGGAAAGTGCCGAATCATATTCTATTTCAGTGAAAGGAAAATTATATGACTCTTCCCTTCCTGTTGCAAAATTTAAAATTTTCTTTTCTTCAATGCTCCTGTACTGGTGACCAGGAGCTGCTACACTCTTGCATGATACATTTGAAAAATGGTCAACCAGGGCAATGCTAACTTCATTTCCTTCAGTCACATACTGACCATTCACTTTCAACACTGTTGGTGGGTTTTGGTGAATTTGCCTGCAATCTTTTTTACTTTCCTCCATACAGAAGATGGTGGTGTTCTACTATTAATGGAGGAAACAAAAGCCACCCAAGATTGGCCTCTAGCTTCTTTCATGGTACGACGGAACTGTACTCTACACTTTTTGTACGTTACCAAATTTTCATCCGTACGGCGTCTATGCAATCTTATCAGAGATTTTATGGTGGATCTGTGCAAGGCTGTTCATTCTGAAGACCACCACGGGACTGGTCGTTTTTTGAATAGTCCTGTGGTTTTGGGAATTGAAATGATTCCTGCTGTATGGAGAGTTCCATTCAGTAGGTCTATGGAATCATCAATACTTTCCAACTGTTCTGCACTCCCTTCGATTTCACTTAGCTCACAAAGTTTAACCCAGTCTGCCTTGTCAAGATTCCATCATGGCTACCTTTGTAAAGGCGGACCCTTGTTGGTGTTTATAATGATTGGTGCATGATCACTAGTATGCCAATCATCTAATGTTCTCCAATCAAAATCAAGAAGGCAGTTAGAGCTTGCAATTGAAAGGTCAAAGCATGACAAGGTACCTGTGTGAACATGGAAGTGCGTGGGCTCTCCTGTATTAAGGAGTCCCACATCCTCATTCTCCACAATTGATGATATAATATTGCTCTTTGTGTTTGCCAAAACATCACCCCATAGAGGATGTCTACCATTCATATCTCCCAGTAAGAGAAATGGTTGAGGGAGTTGTTGAATAACCTCTTCTAAATTATCATATAAAATATTATCATTTGGAGTTAAGTACAGAGAGCATATTGTATATTTTTTTTCCCTATATCAATTTGTACAACCACTGCCTGCAGGGTTGTACGTATAGACATAGGTATTTGGGGAGCATCTCGACGAACGTACATGAGACTTGCGCCATGGCTCCCTGCTTGATGATTATATGGGGTTCTATAGCTAACATACTCTCGAGAATTAGGAGTGTTAGCATCAAGCATACTTTCCTGCAGACATACAATTATGGAGGAATGTTCATGAATTAGAAGCTCAAGTTCTTCAAATTTCGCCCTTAAACCCTGACAGTTCCATTGCAAAATGGAGGAGAAAACTATGGATTATTTCTGGAAGACATCTTGGATGAGGTCTTCTCATTAGCAGTTTTTAATCTAACACTATTTCCTGTAGGTTTCTTCAGAGATGGCCTTGTTATGTTGGGTTTTACGATTGTTTTTCTTTGTATCCTTTTGATCTATTTGTTGAGGTGGATGATGGACCTCAACTTGAATTTCTGATTTATCTAAATTGTTTTGTGGTTGATCGGAATCATCAACAGACAAAACATCATATTTATTTGATGTCATAACTCTAATATTTCTTATGGATTGTGAGTTACCAGGTTTTTGTATCTTCCCCACTACAGGTACACCTGATAACTTGGTTTCAGGTGGAATCTCCATTAAATCAGGCGTGGGCTCTCCTGTATTAAGGAGTCCCACATCCTCATTCTCCACAATTGATGAGATAATATTGCCCCTTGTGTTTGCTAAAACATCACCCCATAGAGGATGTCTACCATTCATATCTCCCAGTAAGAGAAATGGTTGAGGGAGTTGTTGAATGACCTCTTCTAAATCATCATATAAAATAATATCATTTGGAGTCAAGTACAGAGAGCATATTGTATATTTTTTTTCCCTATATCAATTTGTACAACCACTGCCTGCAGGGTTGTACGTATAGACATAGGTATTTGGGGAACATCTCGACGAACATACATGAGACTTGCGCCATGGCTCCCTGCTTGATGATTATATGGGGTTCTATAGCTAACATACTCTCGAGGATTAGGAGTGTTAGCATCAAGCATACTTTCCTGTAGACATACAATTATGGAGGAATGTTCATGAATTAGAAGCTCAAGTTCTTCAAATTTCGCCCTTAAACCCTGACAGTTCCATTGCAAAATGGAGGAAAAAACTATGGATTATTTCTGGAAGACATCTTGGATGAGGTCTTCTCATTAGCAGTTTTTAATCTAACATTATTTCCTGTAGGTTTCTTCAGAGATGGCCTTGTTATGTTGGGTTTTACGATTGTTTTTCTTTGTTTCCTTTTGATCTATTTGTTGAGGTAGATGATGGACCTCAACTTTAATTTCTGATTTATTTAAATTGTTTTGTGGTTGATCGGAAACATCAACAGACAAAACATCATATTTATTTGATGTCATAACTCTAATATTTCTTATGGAAGGGGGTGAGAGAGATGGAGGTCTCTCTCTTTTACAATTAATAGGTTGTCAGTTACCAGGTTTTTGTACCTTCCCCACTACAGGTACACCTGATAACTTGGTTTCAGGTGGAATCTCCATTAAATCAGGTAAGGATATGGCCTGGGAGAGGTTAGTACTATCCTTTGTAATGGGGGACAAAGGTTTGATAGTAGAGGACAATGTCTTTTTGTTGATAATGATAAATCTTTAATAGGAGATATTCTTGTCTTATGCAGCACTTTATCAATAGATGGTGAATTCCTTTTTCGAGAACTACCTACAGTAGTAGGTGGGTGAGATGATTCGAGGAACATTTCTCCTGTTTTTAATGTCTTTGCATAGGTATTAGATTTATTTAACAATCTCTTGGCATGCCCCACGCTTACATGTTCAATAATTGATTTATTGAGGGCAGCCTCTTTTAACTTATAAAACTGGCAGCTCCTATCATTAGATTTATGATAAGTGTTGCAGTTTAAGCACCTTGCCTCAAGTGTACATTCCCCATGGTAAATATTGGAGCAAGTATTACAAATTTTATCATTCTTACACACTTTGGAAGGATGCCCAAATTTAAAGCAATTATAGCATTGCAGTGGCTTCTGCTTAAAAGGTTGAACTCTAATCCTTTCATTTTCTATGTCTATGTGGAAAGGTACATCAGCATCCTGGAAAATAAGAACAATCATTGATGTTCCAGGTACTTTATGTCCTTTCCACACTGATAGTGGACGCACAGCCAATATCTCCTCTTCAGTAAATTCATATAGATACCTATTGAAAACCACTCCCCATCCATAGCTAAAGTTTGGATGGGGTTTGATGTCCAATTTTATATCATCATTTACTGTCTTCAAATTGGACAATATAACAGACTGTGTGAAGGACTTGTCCTTTATCAAGTAACTTTTCTTACCAAATGGAGATATATCTCCAGGTGCGATCGTTCCTACCTTCCTCTGAAAAAATTTGCAGGTCTTGAAATAATTTTCCGTACCTCCTGTAGATTGAGCAAGAAGCCACATTAGTGGTTTTGGCTTTCTTTGGTATGGCATATCTACCTCTATATCTTTATCAACCCAGTCTGCTGGTCTGGAGACATCCAGATCTTTAGGCGCCCCATCACACAGAGCACCTTTAATACTCATATTACCTACTTTAATATTAACGAGGTTACGGCTTGCATTAAATGCTTCCTCATGAAAATTAAATAATAACCAAGAATCCCAATTATCATCTTGAAGTTTCATTTTAATTTCTTTTATTAATCCACAGCACTCAAATATTTTATGTAGCACATCATAATTAGCTTCTAATGGGATTTGGGTAACGTGCAGGACATTCAGTTTTTCTGTGTTGCCCAAATTATCCTTTTTTCGAATGTTTAAAGAATAGTTCTTTTTAGTTCCTACGACGTCAACGGAATTTTCGTTAAATGAATTGCCAGAGGTCGTCAATAGTGCCGGGGGCGAGTCAGCATATCCAGGGGATGTGGGGTCGTTGTCACAAGAATCCATTAGAATAAAGAAGAGAGAAGAGTGATATTTTGAATAATTTGATCTACCTGCTTGAGAACATTAAGGCATCACATGTTGGGAAGGAAATTTGCACTCTCCACTACCGGCACAGTGAGAGTATACTTCCCAGATGGTCCACTCCATACCCTACCCGAAGGATAGCATCAAAACAGATATAGAGGCACAGGTGTAAGCTGAACCCGCCTGTTAGGACTGAGACCAAGAAACCATGGAATCATCCTCCCCATATCTATAATGACGGGCTTCCGGCCAAAAGCCGAGAGTCCTACCCCCAGCATTGGATCCCCCTGGATTCCGAAGACCTAACATTTGAGAATAGTTCCGCCTAAACGGTTCAAACCATCTTTGGGATGGCTGATATTATCGAATACTCTCACATAGAGCTTTAAGCACAAACACCTCACAACCGTGACACCTTTCCCATTCGTCAAAGCAGGCAGCAATACTGGATATAGAAACATCCACCCAAGCGGCAGTAACAGATGTAGAAACATCCATGCCATAAAAAAAAATAATAAACATACACATATATATGTAAATATATACACATATACATATGGGAAATTTTACTCATAGGGTTGGGACAGCAACTTGAAAGAAAGTTTATATTATTAGGAGAAGGTTGAAGCAATATAAAGAGGAAGAAAAAGATAAGAAAGAGAGAAATTTAGATTCGAACTGGGGGAGCAATTTCCCCAAGTTAGAGAGCCCTCTTGCCCGTCACCAAGTTTCAGCACGGGAATAGAATGCCGTGCTGAGGCTCAATGACTTCATCAAGGCATTCTCTCATTAAGAGGGTTTCCCTCCGGAGAATACGAACATGGGCACTGAATTTAAAACCCCCTTGGTACTCCTTATTAACGTCACCAGCTCTTCTTTCTACTTCCCATTATTAACTGCTAACAGTTGGTGTTTGACGGACAGTGTCCAACCGTGTGGATGCACCTTTACACCTACATATAAACAGTGTGGCAATGACTTGTGTTATGTGTACCATACTCTTGTACACGTGTGCACATACAGTATACTCTACACTTACTGAAACGTGTTCATTTATTAACACAATACTTATACATACCTAGTCCATTACATAGGAGAATACAGCGAAGCTGAAATAAGGCAGTTACAAATTTTAACGAGATTTCAGCAACTGGCTGGTGGTTACCAGCCAGCAGCGGGAAGGCAACAGAATCCCCACCTCCCCTCCTACTTTGACAGTAGCTGGGACATCCAAGGTAGATGGTGCTGGTGGGAAAGTATGAGTAAAAGACTTTGGTCTACATAGCTAGGAACAATAACAAATTCGGAGATACCGTAATTTATATTTTCCCTAACTAATACATATCTGGAGTTATTTATGTGGTTATTTTTTCGGCAAACCTGGAAGGTAGCCATTAGACTTTCAATGCCCTGTGGCAACCATACCTAACCAATGTACAGTAGTGGGTAGGTAGGGGGTGGTTGGGGAGTACCAAGCCACCTATATCTACTCACTCATCAGTGAACTGTCACTTTTTTATTGCAGGCAGGACTTATCAGGGGACAGGTGATGGTGGGAAAATTTATATACAGTAAATAACTCCAGGTTTGTATTAGTTGAAGAAGAATTACCAATTAACTCCGAATTTGTAATTTGTTCTCACACTAACAAACCTTACATCATTTATATGGATGACTCACCATTATGTGGGTGGTAAGTCCAACTACTGGCTTAGTCATTGACCCAGGTTTGCCTAGTACAGTATCAGACTGTAATAGAGGGAAATATTGCCACCTCGCTTATCAATACAAAGTGAGAATGATAGTGGCCTGAGCAATACAAGAAGTTGTGAGAGATACCATAGCATATGAATGTCTAAGTAAGAATGTTCTAAGTTTAAATAGGAATCTTATTAGTATCATTATTATTACTTTCTATGCTACAACCCTAGTTGGAAAAGCAGGATGCTATAAGCTCAGGGGTTCCAACAGGGAAAGTAGCTCAGTGAGGAAAGGAAACACGGAAAAATATATTTTAAGAACAGTAACAAAAATAAATATTTCCTATACAAACTATAATAACAAGATATCACCATTTCCGACTTTCATGACAAATAACTCAAGCCCAGTAATATCCAGTTTGACAGGACACGTATTGATTTCCCCTGATAAGGAAACATATACGGTCATTAAAGACTTAAATAAATTAACTCACTGTTCAGATGCAATGAATAACAAAATATGTACAGCTGACTCCTTTGAATTCCATAAAAAATCAATGGATTCATGCGAGTTAGGTATAGTGCTAAACGGTGCTCTCTCCCATACATATGAAAATTGTCTGAAAAAACTTTATCCCTTTGACGATAAGAAGTTCAATTGCAGACTGAACAACGGCTCGTGGATATGATACAACAAGGCCGGCTTCAATGTATCATGCCCGGACGGATCCACGTCCTATTCCCAAATCTTCGTAGCAGCAGATGGTTGCATCGGTACGTCCACGAATTACACGGTCCGAGGAATTAACACTATCATCAGAGAACGGGCCTACTTCGCGAACTTCACGTGGTCCACTACAATCCCATCTTTACCTCTCCCATACAACGTACGAGTGGCTAAGCGGTTGATGAAATTAACCGAGATGGACCACCCATTACCGACTTGTGCAGATCTTCGTTTCTACGTGTTACTAGCAGCAATCAGCGTTACGGTGATGATATTTATCGCCGTTAACATCTTTGTTTGGCGTAGGTTAAGGCATAGACAGATGGAGCTGAAACAGAACGTTTTGCCATATCCAGACAAAACTCCTCATTTGTTTCAATTTAGAGCCGTTTGAAATTGGTCCTTTCATTCGCTCGCAGGAGTAAAATTGTTTGGAATAGTGTTGTGCACGAAAAGCGGTCAGTACGCTAGTAATATGTAGTTGAAGAGACTCTTAGACATTTGCATTTTGAAAACATTTAAAGAAAAAAAAAATTCCTTTTTTGGGCACCTAGTACAATATATAAGCCCTAAATGTTAAAATAAAGAATCTATGGGCATCTAATAAAATATATAAGCCCTATATATAAATATACGAAACCGTGGTGTATGTACGAATCAGGAATTTTTTTTTGTGCACTGAAATTATATCTTTACCAAGGTAACAAATATTCTTATTAGTTACCGTATTATAATAATCTGTATTTTTGACAAAGGTGACAACTATTCTTTAACAAGTTACCGAATCATATGTAAATCAGTATTTTTTTGGGGGGGGTACCATATAATCATTTGCTAGTAATGTACTATCATGAACAAAAGTTCGTTCCATTAGACCTCCAGAGAGTGAACACAAATCGCCTCACTATGAATCACCGAAGCTTTTGAACAAATAAGTCATGGAAAACCCAATAGATGGCGCACCGCAAGGACGTTGTGCGCAGAGAGGAATAGGAAGTATTTATTTTTCTAAAGCATTGAGGAAAGTCTCCATAATCTGATATCGTTAGAAAGTGATAGATGATTTTGTTGTTTTTGACGTTACTGGGTTTGCGTGTAAAATGTGCAGTCAACGAAATATGCTAGATAAATATGAAAATAAAATTATGCTTACGATATCTACAATCTTGAATTGGTATTCTCATATATTATCGTATCTTATCAACAGACATGACCAAACAAAGGTCATTACAAAACATTTTAGCTTAAATTTGTACGGAAGTATTTTATAATCTGCAAGTCGCCTATCGTAAAAACAGAATAAACATTTGTAAAAGCAAGTCGGCAATTTCTTTTTTATTTTCTTTTTATTTCACTTGTGATATTAATGTATTAACCACAAACTGCAGTTTCATATGCAAATATTCATAGATCTGTCATATTGCGTAATTGGGCCAACATTCTGAGCGAAGGTGGGTCATGTGGGGTATGACACCCAATGGTCGTTTTCGAACACTTGGAAGAACTGATTGTTTTTGTAATTTGATATATCTTAAGTCGATATGAAATATGAAGATACTTTCACCATAGTCAACATTTAGTAGCAAGAGAGAAAGGCTGAAAGAGAAGAAAAAAATGGTAATGAGGGGACAGATATTCAAAATAATGAGAGAGAGAGAGAGAGAGAGAGAGAGAGAGAGAGAGAGAGAGAGAGAGAGAGACTTTCACCATAGTTAATATTTAGTAGCAAGAGAGAAAGGCTGAAAGAGAAGAAAAAATGGTAATGAGGGGACAAATATTCAAAATAATGAGAGAGAGAGAGAGAGAGAGAGAGAGAGAGAGAGAGAGAGAGAGAGAGTAGCTTTTAGTTTCTGTTCTACATTAACAACATCGTAAAACAAGCCTCATATTACTACTTTCATATTATCACCCTGTCAATAGCAAAGCAGATATACTTATTAGTTTCAAGAATAGCTTGACATTTTTTTACGATGCTTTGTTGTCGGAAATTTGTGGCAAAGTACTTTTCCAGTGCTCTAGTATGAAGAGCTAATGGGAATGCATTAACGGCCTTTTTATTGATATTTTTTATGCTATTTTAGGAATTCAATTTCTCTATCATGGAAAGTCAGTGGAAGGGGTTTTTGCCATTCCCAGACTCATTCTTGTCATATGGGAAGGGTTACTAACCACTAGAAACCTTTGCAAATTAGGTTGGCTAGTATATAACCCATCTAAGGTGCACATTTCAACTCAAACTAATTTAATTCGATCAGTGTTTATTTTTACTTCATGGGTCTTATTTTAGATAACAGATATTGTGTCTAAAGTGTTGTACTCCTGGTGTGTCAATTTTATTACTATATTTGTTTATTATTTAATGTATCCTTCTTTTCTTGGAATTAGCGTATTCTTTGAATTCACTCTTTTTATTTCACAAAAACAACTTCTAGTAATATTAAAATGTCTTTTCTTTACAAAATCTAAAGATAACTATAACTAAAAGTTATTCTTAAAACCTTTTTATTGTTTTCATACAGTGTGTTAGACAATTCCTTAGCAATTCACCAAGTTGATTGTCTTTTGTCATTAATTTGATTTTGACATCATCACTTTCATTGAAGAATGTAAAATTATTTTTGCCCTGAGCTTTGTATCATGCACGATCTTCCAGAACATTTTGTATGAGTAGTGAAGTAAAAGGGAGTTTACTTTAAATCATATTTTTTGTTAATATTTTATTAGTATTTACACACAATACTTCAGTATGATGTCCAACCTCCATTTGCATCGATGACCTCACGCAGACGATTGGATATGGAATCTACAAGATTCATGCAAAGCAGCGGACATGGACGGACATTCTCCCACAAATCATTGGCTTTAGTTTCTACTGCCTGGCGGGTATGCTGCTCCCCAATGTCCCATTCCCGAACCATCATAGCCCAAAGGTGTTCAATTGGGTTCAAGTCACATCCTTTCCATCCTTTCGATGGCCACTCCAAAACTTTAATTTCAGGAGGATCCTGTTGCCAGTTACTCACCACACGGCTTTTATGGATGGGACTTTGATCGTGGACCAACTTGATTAAACCAGGAGCAGGAACTGCCACTGTCCGAACTGTTGGAGGTAACACATGCTCGAGGATTTAGACGTATTTTTCTCCTGTGAAGCGGCCATTTATCTTAACAAGTTCGCCAGGACCATATCCCCACATCCATCCCCATCCATCTGCCACTTATCACTCAGTGATGGATGTTATTCTCCTGATAGTGTGTGTTAGGTCGCCGCCAACAATGCCTAGCTCGGGCTGCCACTGACTGGAATACCTTCTCATCAGTAAAGATTATATTTCTCCAACAATTTTCGTCATGCGGAAGGTGTTCCAAAGCAAACCCAAGGCGCATTCCTTGTGTGCAGGAGTGAGCATTCCCTTGTATGATGGGATATGACAGCGAATCCCTGCTTCATTGAGTCTTCGTCTCAAGGTCATGGGATGGCAGTTTAACCTCCGATTTCTAGTATGCTGAACCGACGTCCTCATAGGATGCATTTCAAAGGCTGCTACAATTTGGACATCTATCCTGGGCAAGGTTACACGTGGCCTTGAACTTTGAGGCCCACCGGGCGATCCACTTCCTGCCCATTTTGGTGCTTCTCCCAATTCGATGAGCAATTTTCGCCACTGTCAATCCATTTTTCCATAATCCGATAATTCTTCCTCATTCAGCAATCACCTCTATGGAATTTGCACGTCCGTATGGGCATTGCTATTTTGGTAGAGTGATAAATCTATATACTCAAATGTATTAGACATGTCAACTTCATTATCACAAATACTGGAATAAAAGTGTTGTCTATGGAAGGATTTTCAGCCTACAACTTTTCGGAGTCCCGCCGGACTCTCGTTAATAGCAACAAAAGGTAGTGTGTAACAAGACTGGCTGCAGTGTGTCTGAAGTCACCTCCTACGAAAGTTTAGTTTTCACCACCCTGGGTAGCTTCATAAACTTTGGTGCAGATGGTCATGTTGATTTAAAAAAAGTGTCAACTCTATAATATTGTTTGTAAATTAAAAGTGTTCATGACCATGGCATTCTAAATTACATTAACAATACTCACAATTGGACTAGTAAAAAATATATTAATTTCTTAGCTCGTTTACATTGTCGTAACCTTACACCACCTATTAAACTGCCAAACAACAATTACTGAAAAGATCGTTTGATTTTTACGTAATTTAGATTGCCACTTTCCCAGTAACATGCACTTTCATATTTTGTTCCTGTTTTTATTTCTGTGCTCTTAAAATAATCGTCTGATTTTTTCTATCTTGTTTCATAATATGGAAATATTACATTCGTGGAAATATCTAAAATTTATGCTATATTTTGGAAAAAAAAATAAGTAGGGTATTAATTTTAGTTTCTAAAATCCCATTCGGTTGCCATACCCCATATCGTCCACCTTCGCTCAGAATGTTGGCCCAATTACGCAATATGACAGATCTATGAATATTATTATTATTATTACTAGCCAAGCTACAACAATAGTTGGAAATGCAGGATGCTATAAGCCCGAGGGCTCCAACACGGAAAAATAGCTCAGTGAGGAAAGGAAACCAGGAAATAAATAAATGATGAGAACAAATTAACAATAAATCATTCTAAAAACAGTAACAACGTCAAAACAGATATGTCATATATAAACTATTAACAACGTCAAAACAAATGTCATATATAAACTATAAAAAGACTCATGTCAGTTGGTCAAAATAAATAAAAATTCCTGCAACTTTGAATTTTTGAAGTTCAACTGATTCAACCACCCGATTAGGAAGATCATTCCAGAACTTGGTCACAGCTGGAATAAAACTTCTAGAATACTGTGTAGTATTGAGCCTCATGATGGAGAAGGCCTGGCTATTAGAATTAACTGCCTGCCTGGTATTACGAACTGGATCAAATTGTCCAGGGAGATCTGAATGTAAAGGATGGTCAGAATTATGAAAAACCTTATGCAACATGCATAATGAACAAATTGAACGACGGTGCCAAAGATTAATATCTAGATCAGGAATAAGAAGTTTAATAGACTGTAAGTTTCTCTCCAACAAATTGAGATGAGAATCAGCAGCTGAACACCAGACAGGAGAACAATACTCAAAACAAGGTAGAATGAAAGAATTAAAACACTTCTTCAGAATAGATTGATCCCTGAAAATCTTGTAAGACTTTCTCAATGATGAATATTTGTATATGAAACTGCAGTATGTGGTTATTACATTGATAATGCAAGTGAAAAAAAAAAAAAAAAAAATTGCTGACTTGCTTCTAAAAATGTTCATTTTGTTTTTACGATAGGCGACTTGCAGATTATAAAACACTTCCGTACAAATTTAAGCTAAAATATTTTGTAATGAACCTTGGTTGGTCATGTCTGTTGATAAGATACGATAATATATGAGAATGCCAATTAGAAAATGTAGACATCGTAAGTATGATTTTATTTTCATATTTATCTATCATATTTCGGTAACTGCAAATTTTACACGCAAACCCGTTAACGTCAAAAACAACAAAATCATCTATCACTTTCTAACGATATCAGATTATGGAGACTTTCCTCAATGCTTTAGAAAAATAAATACTTCCTATTCCTTTCTGCGCCTAACGTCCTTACAGTGCGCCATCTATTGGGTTTTCCATGACTTATTTGTTCAAAAGCTTCGGTGATTCATACTGAGGCGATTCGTGTTCACTCTCTGGAGGTCTAAGGGAACGAACTTTTGTTCATGATAGTACCATATAATGATCTGTATTTTCCATGCATTTTTCTTTGTTTTTGACAATGTCTGTTAGGTATGTATTTTTTTTAAATGTACCTATTTGAACATTCATCCTTAATCACTTGTTTATGGCTAAAGTTGAAAAAAAAATAAAAAAAATATATATATATATATATATATATATATATATATATATATATATATATATATATATATATATATATATATATAATATATATATATATATATATATATATATATATATATATATATATATATATATATATATATATATATATATCCAGTCACACTCCTAGTAATCATATTTTTAACGTATTATCTTAGTGCAATTAATTGAAGGTAGCTGTCCGAGCTAATGTAATATTTGTAAATTACATGATTAAATCCATGACCTAAGGGATCAATAGAGAAGCTAGGAGGAGTGTGGGAAATGCCAAGTCAGTCATAAACAGGATGCGAAAGCCAAACCTTTGCAATGTAACATTTTTGCATGAAGAGTAAACACAATACAAAGTATCCCGTGAGAGAGAGTTGAGTGTCTCACCGGATCCAGATTGCTTCCTGTATTAATGTTGTGTTTACATATTTACATAAATGCTGAGATAACTAAGTATACGTTATCATCAACACATGATATTTTAGTTAGTTCTTGTCAACATCTCATATGGAATGGTCATCCGGCCAAACCATCTATACTCCTGTGATGGAGCTGCTAATAAACTGTTTTAAAAGTTAACTTACATAGACTTATTCAGAAGAAGTAACCTGCAAGTCTAAATATACATAGCACATTGAAGAGACATTTGATTGGAACCATAATGCGTGTTTATAACAGTACCACACCAACATATACACACTCGAGGCGGGATAGGAGAGGTACCTTATTAACGGCTCTCCTTTCATTCTCGTTTTTAGTTTTCTTGCCACTTTGACCCCTCGAAGTGTTAATTCTATGTGGCGTGTCAAGAATACGTCCTCTTGATATTATGCGATATCCCATGTTAAGTTTATTTAGGGATATTCGCTCCAGGAGTTAGAATTCTGGATACCTTAAGGTAAATTCTCTGAGAATATCACCGTAGTCAAATATACCCTAGGAAGCTACCCTAAAGGAACTTCCATCAGGACGACATGGCTATCTCACCCAAAAATAGATTTTTCGCTTCGCTCAAAATCCGTTTTTTAGCTCCTGCTTCACAATGAAATTAGAGTAATTTATTTGTGTTAAGGAGCTAGGCCTGTCACCGGAGGCACCATGGGTGCTATCATTCGTTATGCATGTGTTATTTAGTTAGCAGAAAGATTTCCCGTTTGTAATAGCATTAATAATTTATGAAAGCTATTTAGGCACAATTATACTAGTAAAGATATTTATTCTATGCATAATTTCCTCTTCCTTTTGTCGATCGTATACGTTAGAGTTTTGGCAATTTAGGTAACCGAGATCTCATCTTGCCTAGGCTATCTAGCCTAGGCGATGTAGTATACTTTCAAACATTATCCCCTTTTACCCTCATGTAAATGGGGATATAACTCGATACTTGTCTCCTGTGGAGATTTAAAGGTAATTCCTCCTTCCCTCTGAGTGCCGCCGCAGGCGGCAACCCTTTCTGGTCTTGCCATAGAGTAGTTCACTCCGGCTTGCCTAGGTTAGGGTTTTCTGTCTTCCACCTGTGCCAGCGAGAGCCTGGCTTTGGTTTTTGACAGAACTTCAGAGTATTCAGTCTTTCTGCCAGTGGCAGAGCTACAGGATGAGTAGTCACTCCCCTGCCGGCTTATAGCCACCGGCATAGGAGGCTAAGCCTCCCTAGGCCGCACCTGAAGTGGTAGTATGATGCCGCCACCTTCTCCCCTGCGGTCTAGAAGACTAGTCCTGTGTTGGCAGACCCTAGGCTGAAGAATAAACATTCTTCTGCCACCTAGGACGGCGCCAACACTGAAACGATGTTTCTCCTGTGTTAAGAGGCCGCCGCCTCTTAACACCATTTCGGCAGACCCTAGGCTGAAGAATAGATATTCTTCTGCCACCTAGGATGGCGCCGATATAGAAACAAGAGTTTCTTCCTTGTGTGGTAGAGGCAGCAACCTTGCCGCCTTCATCCACAATTTATACAGGACCCTTTTCCCTGCCCCCTCTGTCCTTTAGCGATGACTTAGCCATCGCATTCCATGTGGCCGTCATCCTGCAATCTCACCGCTTGCCGGGTGGGTTGCGGGGCCAGCCGGGCTCCTACACAAGCAGTTGTTTAGCCACTTTGTCTTTCCCTTACGGACATAAGGATCCGGGAAGGTTGTGCTGGCTATGGCGGCTGCCAGTGGGAGACCCCTCTGCCGCTGAAGGTTCTTCAGTCCTCCCTTGGACTGCCATTCACAGTCCTGTAACCGACAATGCCGGCAATGAACTTTGCAGCTGGATGGAAGCCAGAATAATGCATTCTCCCCTTCCATTTGAACCTTCTTCCTGGAGGAAGGCACTAAGATTATATACTTCCATCCTTATTTAGTGTAAACATACATTGTAATAAGGCAGCCCTTCACTCCAAGTTTTCTCTCTCTATCAGCTAGTGCTGCCAGGTACTAACCCAGCCGGCAGCATGTCGGCTGGGCCGGTGCCGTCAGGTACATACTCAGTCGGCAGCATGCCGACTGTACCAGTGCCGCCAGGTACTACCCAGCCGGCTATATGCCGGCCAGACTGTGCCGCCAGGGACTAGCTCTGCCGGCAATATGCCGGCTGAACTACAATATATGATTATACAGTAGCCAGTATATTTGCAGTAGAGTATATACTGCAGATAGAAAACTATTGTATATATTATACAGTAGTTATTTTCCAACATATCTTGTGTATCCTTGCCCAGTCTTTTGCTGAGACCAATCCTATATTGAAAGAATAGAATTCCTTCAATAATCTGATTAGAAATCAGTTTACAATTTACTCTACAATATTAAATATTTTAGAAGGGTCAGTGGTAGTATACTTTTCTATCCCTAGAGGTTAGAACCCTTCTCTTTGAGTTTCCCTGATCAGGAAACTCTATAGTCTTAATATTGGAAGGGAAGGTCACAGCAATTGGCTGGGTGGGATACACAAGTATGTGTCTTTTCTAATTTCTAGTCCAGCCGGCGACATGCCCGCCGGACTGTGCCGCCAGGTGCTAGCCATGCTGGCAACACACCGGCTGAACTACAGTATATGATTATACAGTAGCCAGTATATTTGCAATATAGTATATACTGCAAACAGAAAACTATGTTAATTTCTAACATACCTTGTGTACCCTTGTACAGCCTTTTGCTGAGACCGACCCTATATTGAAAGAATAGAATTCCTTCAATATTCTAATTGGAAATCAGCTATTACTTACCCCACATATTAAATAATTAGAAGGGTCAGTGGTAGTGTACACTTTTCTATCCCTAGGGGTTAGAATCCTTCCCTTTTGAGTTGCCCTGATAAAGGAAACTCTTTATCTTCAATATTGGGGGGAGGTTACACCAATCGGCTGGGAGGGATACACAAGTATGCGTCTTTCCTTATTTCTTTCTAGCTTACTATCCTAAGCTATAATGATTAAAATAATTGCATATCTGTTTATCTATTGAGATAAACAATCGTATACTCATTTTATTTTCCTCTCTTTACAGGAGGAACCCCAGATGAAATGCGATGCGATCTTCTGCAATCATAGGAGTAAGTACTTCTACGGTCATAAAGCGTGCAGGTCTCATGGCCCTGCGCCATTATTACCGAATCCCTGCAATATTGGGACCCCCAAGTCTGCAATATCTGCCGGACCTTGGTGACCGAAGGTTTTGACGACCCCAAGTCGATGGAGTCGAGGGATGCGGCACGTGAAAAGCTACGCAAGTGGGTAGGAGGGTTCCAAAAGAACTCTCCAGGACCATACCTACCTAATGATAGGATGCGTAGCTTACTGTTCCCGAAAGCGGGTAGTGAAATGGTTGTGCCCCAAGCACGACTCGCACCTCCCTGCGTCGAGATTGCCATCGGGACGGATGTCAGGGAGGCGTTGCAAAATATGGACATCCACCAGGAGGTAAGGATGTCGGAAGTGTCTATGGACACTGAAAAGGATCTATTAAAGGATCATCCCGAGGAGGAGTCTACTCTACCTCTGGAAGAAGATGATGATGTCGAATTGGAGTACAGGAGCCGTTACCCTCGACATCTTCACCTTCTACCCCTCCATTGGACAACATGAGCCAGGCACTGGCCCATCTTACGGATTTAATGGAGAACATTCGCCATCGAGGCGAAACAAGGGAAGTGAAATTCAAGAGAGAGCTACGTGAGGCTCCACTTATCGCCTCCCGAGGGTCATACAAGCGACCCAGAGTCCAAGACCTCCCAACCTGCTCCAAAATCAATCCTCGGAGGTATGCGGAGCTTATGCCGATTTCGAACGACAAACTCTACATCTCAGAGAAGATGGGAGCTGTCCCCTTAGACGACATCCAGTTTTGGCCAAGCTTTAACGCTTACCCTGATTGCTTCATCCGACTGAAGCATGAACCAATATCAAAAGAGGAGACGGAACCAAAGGAGGTCATGGTTTTCGAGTAGCCTGAGAAAGGCAGGCTATTCGGTGTCAAAAGTGTCCGCCTTGAGCAAGAAATACCCTACCATACTTGCTCCTGCTTCAATACCATTCCCCTTTATGTGGAAGGCATTCAAATCTGCTGCCAAGGCAGTGGAGGCAAGCAAACCATGCCCATGCCCTCTGGCGTTAGCCTTGCCCACGCAGGAGAAGGAATGGAAGAAAGTCCACCTAACCTTCTCAGTAGGGAAACTGAACGCGGACATCGCTGGACGACAGTTTAGCGAGAATCTCCCTAAACATTCTGACTTTCTCTTGTGCAAGGAACAAGAGACGAAGGAGAGACTTGCGGCCTCTTTATCCCTACAAAACTGCATAGAGATGTGTGCAGGCCAACGAAGTACCCCAGACATGTTTATGGTCCTGGCCAAAATGCATATGGCCACCTTAGTAAAGGACCTGTATGCTTTCATGAAGGCTAGTAGAGCCTGTAGAGAGTTCGTGTTCGCTGCTGCAACAGTGAAACATGAACGCAGGAAGCTGACATCTTCTAACATCTGGGGTAAAGACCTCTTTCCGAACGAAGTAGTCAAAGAGGTAGTCAAGAAAACCATCACGGAGAATAGGAACCTTCTCCAGAAGTGGGGCATCTCTTCAAAGAGGAAGTCTTCCCCGGATGTGGGTCCCCAACCTAAAAGGAAGACGAAGAAGCGACCTGCTCAACAACATCCCACAGTTATTATGACCATGGTGCCCCAGGTATGCGGTCGAGGAGGTAAACCCTCCGATCAATCGAAGCAAGGAGATGCTTCTAATAGGAGGGAGGCTCCAACAATTTCAGGATCGTTGGACCTTCGATCCTTGGGCCCACGGCCTAATCAAGACTGGACTAGGATGGAAACGGAACTAGTCTCCACCATCATTTCCTCAAGTCTTTCAACACTCCAACCCCGTATTATTAGAATATACCCTATAGCTCTTGATCATAGAGGTTATAAGGAAAGCAAAGTCCATCAAATTCCAGGGAAGGCTGTTTTGTGTTCCCAAGAAGGACTCAGGAAAATTCAGGGTCATTCTGGACTTGTTGCCACTCAACAAGTTCATAAGAAACAGCAAGTTCAGGATGTTAATCCTTCTACACCCTATAAGGACCCTATTACAAAAAGGGGCGTGCACAGTCTCGATAGACCTGACAGATGCCTATTGGGACCTTCTAGTCAGTCGCCCCCTCTCCTCCTATCTAGGATTTAAGTTACAGAAGATAAAGTAGGTTCTAAGAGCCATACTCTTCGGACTAAACATAGTACCAAGTATCTTCATGAAACTGGCAGACGCAGTCGTGTAACAACTACGCCTAGAAACAGTTCAGGTAGCAGAGTACCTGGACGACTGGCTGGTGCGGGCAGCATCCAAAACGGCTGGTCTGCAAGCATCCAAAGAAGTAATCAAGTTCTGGGAACATCTAGGATGCAAATTCAACTTCAAGAGGTCTCGACTATCTCCAGTGCAAGGGTTTCAATGGCTGAAAAACCATTGGAACTCGAGGTCACATTGTCCCTCCAATCCCTCAAGGGAGAGGAGGGAGATCGCAGGGTCTGTCAAGAGACTACTGTAATCCGACAGGATTTCAAGACGCCAACAGGAAAGAGTATTGGGTTCTCTCCAGTTCGCAGCCGTAACAGACCCAGTGCCAAGAGCACAGCTGAGAGATGCGTCAGGAGTCTGGAGAAGATACACATCAAATGCTCGAAGAGATCCAAAATTACCAATATCGGCCTTATTTCGATCACTTCTCAACCCATGGTCGAAGGCCAAGAGCCTAAGGAGGACCGTGCCCTTGCCACCACCTCTGCCGTCGATGACCATCCACATGGATGCCTCAACGGAAGAATGGGAAGTTCACTCCCATCAAAGGAAAGTCCAAGAGACTTGGTCTCTGTTCAAGGCCCTTCTAATCAACATTTTGGAAGCCATGGCAGTCCTTTTGACATTGGGAAAACTCTCCCCTCTTAGATCAGCCCTCATCAGGCTTATCTTGGACAGTGAAGTGATAGTGAGATGTCTGAACCGACAAGGCTCGAGATTGTCCCATATAATCCATGTGATATTAGCCATCCTCTGTCTAGAGAGATGGCACCTATCAGCAGTTCACTTACAAAGGATCCGCAATGTGACAGCGGATGCTCTACTCAGGCTCAAGCTGATAGAGTCAGAATGGTCCACAGACGCAGACTCATTCTCTTTCATCTTAGAACAAGTCCCGGAACTGCAAGCCGACCTCTTCGTGACGAGCGTCAAGAAACTACCTCGATATGTAGCCCCATACGAGGACCCTCTAGAGGAGATAATGGACGCTATGTCCCTACTTTGGAACGAATGGACCTGGAATATCCTGTTCCTTCCATCCAATCTCCTGCTGAAGGCCCTCAACATGCTGAGATCCTTCCAAGGAACGGCAGCTCTAGTGGCTCCTAAGTGACCCAAGAGCAACTGGTTCCCTCTACTGATGGAACTGAGGCTGAGGCTGGGCCTTGCACCGAACCCAGCTCGGTATCAACGGGTTCAGAAGTCAACTGTCTTCGCTCCATCACAGAGATCTCCAAACCTTCATTTCATGATTTTCTCGCCCTAGCGGATAAGAAAAGATTTGGGATCTCAAAGGGCAGTATAGACTTCTTAGAAGAATACAAGTCTAAGTCAACTAGAAGACAATATGAATAGTCTTGGAAAAAGTGGGTTGCTTTTGTTAAAGCAAAAGGACCGAAAGAAATTTCAATGGACTTCTGTCTGTCCTTCTATATCCACCTTCATAATCAAGGTCTGGCAGCCAACACGATAACTATGTGCAAGTCAGCCTTGACTAGACCTCTTCTATACGCCTTTCAAGTCAATCTGACGAACGAAATCTTTAACAAGATCCCAAAGGCATGCACTAGACTTAGGCCTGCAGCTCCTCCGAAGCCCATTTCATGGTCTTAGGACAAGTCCTATATTATGCTTCATCTGTGAACAATGGAGATTGTTCTCTCAAGGATCTAACCCATAAGGTTATTTTCCTGTTCGCTATAGCCTCATGGGCTAGAGTTAGTGAAATAGCAGCCGTATCAAGAAATGAGGGCCACATTCAGTTCACAGAAGTGGGAGAACTGAATCTATTTCCCGATCCAGCTTTTTTCGCCAAGAATGAGCTATCCACTAAAAGATGGGGTCCCTGGAGAATCTGCCCTCTGAAGGAAAATGTCTCTCTATGTCCAGTAGTGTGTCTAAAGGTCTATCTTCGTAGAACTTCAGACTTCAGGGGAGGACAGCTCTTCAAAGGAGAAACTTCAGGATCAAACTTATCTCTAAAACAACTGAGGGCGAAGCTCACCTACAGTACTTCATTTGCAGAGCGGATCCTGACAGTACACCCGCAGGTCATGATCCAAGAAAAATTGCTTCATCACTGAACTTTTTTCAGTATATGGACTTCGAGCGTCTTCGCTCATATACTGGATGGAAATCATCCAGAGTGTTCTACAAACACTACGCAAAGCAAGTCCACAAACTGGAGCATTATGTGGTGGCAGCAGGTAGTGTATTAAAACCTGTCGTCTAATGCTGCGATGAACAGTTAATTGATTGGGACTATCAATTAGGGTGAGAAGGTGTTGACACTTCCAGTGTGATGCCTTTTAAGCGAGTGTCACTGTGGTGATACTAAGACTGTTCAAAATCTCAGGTGTGGAGTTATACAGATGACACTTATGCCGTGTGGACATAGTACACAGTGTTGATAGTATACAACATTTACGGAAATTATATTGGGAAAATTTATCAAAATTTTCAGTTTTAGAGTGGCACTCATTATTTCTTCCCTTTCAGGGAGAAAAATATTTTCTGTATATGTTGCACGTATAATTCCCTTAACACATTACATTCATTACACTCTTTATTCCATTTGGTCATTTATTCAAAATAAATGTCTATTAGAGTGTAATTGCGTCCTATTTCGCCCTGCAAGTATTACATTAATTATGCCAGAGTTCTCTTATTTATTTAAGTAAAGCTCATATTACTGTATGCTTACAAACAATGGATATACAGTAGTTGACACTTACTGTTCCGACAATATATACAAACCGTGAGACTTTTTGTATATCTAGTCGATACTTGTGTTTGTTCATACAATATATGCTAACCTTGAGGTCCCTTTTCTACTGTCTAGTATGACTCTTCCCTGCAGGGGGCAGGAAGCACTAACATTTTCTATGATTAGTAGTAATGACGGATAACGGTAACGTCATTTGTCTCAATGGTCCGGATGACCTTAGGAAAAATTGTCCCAAGGTTAAGGCGCCTATGAAAATCCACAGATACAGTAATTTCTAGTAATTCTCTGGTAAACTTCCATCAGGACGACATGGCTTGAGCCCAAAAAGCAGATTTTCAGCGAAGCGAAAAATCTATTTTTGGGTGAGATAGCCATGTTGTCCTGATGGACCCACCCTCCTTTTCTATAGAAAAGGCCTTGGCACCATGCTCAATGCTACAAGGAATAAGCGCCATCTAGATACTCGATAGTAGTATGGGAGAAAGGGTATCCTTGATAACGGCTCCCCTTCTATTTTGCCACTCTTCCCTCCCGAGGCTAAAACGCTATTCGGGGTGAAGATTACTATGTGTCGTATCAAGATATATGTCCCCTGATTTATGTGATATCCTTAAGAGAAATTTTAAGGATATTCGCGCCAGGAGTTAGAATTCTGGAGACCTAAAGGCAAAATTCTCTGGGAATATCACTGTAGTCAAATATCCCTTAGGAAGCTACTTATAGGAACCATCCATCAGGACGACATGGCTATCTCACCCAAAAATAGATTTTCCGCTTTGCTCAAAATCTGTTAATCAGTACAGCTTATGTTATAAGAGCGAATCTCCATAGAGATCGTCTTCCGGACAGGAACCTGGACGGTAGTTATCGAACGCATCCAACAAACCACAAGAAAAGATTGAGACGTATCTTTAATCTATTGTTGGATGGGTAATAAGCATAAGTCTACTACGTAGTAACACCGAACTGTGAGAATGACAAGCATACATTTGTAGCTCGATGAAGTCGTGTCCGGAACTCAGATGGAGAGCGCTGAAAACGTTCGTAAGGGCGATTACTCCTCCTTAGGACGAAAACATTCGTACTTCTCCATCTCCGATCGGTAAACTAGCATTTGTATTGAATGTTCCCTAGTAGATATGCTTATGAGAAGTTTCCGGTCAGAGTCATTGCAGGAGACTAAGATTTCCGATCAGGAGAAAGGAAAAAAGTGCCTATAAGAAGGAAGAACATAAATGCCCTATGTCTGGTTACAGGAAATTAGCCAAGTAATGTACTGAATAACCTGGTTTCAGTAAGGGATATAGCTATACAACTTAACAGAACTGAGTTCTAATTGCAAGATATATATAGCCCTTATTGGCCGAAAGATTGCTTGCACGCATATGTACTTGCCCATCTGCGCTAGCGCATGCATAATCTCTGCCGCCAGGAAAAGTTTGTAACAAATCCAGTTACGGGAATAACGTATGTGCGACGAATCGCAACATTATTGCCTAAGGAATTTTTGATCGTTGACTAGCTGTAATAATTTTTTGAATGAGCGCGCACATGTTCTCAAACAAAATATACAGTTTAAAAGCAATCATTTCTCCTTTCGTTTGACCCTCCTCTCTATGGGAGGGGCTAGCCAGCATTCATACATAGACAAGGATGTCTGGTTCCCCGTGGGCAGGGCTTGAAACGTTCGTAAACTTGATGAAAAGCTGCCCACGCTGTTGCTATCGTTCTAAAACGTATGCTAACACTGCTCCTTCAGGACTAATTGTTTGAGACAATAAAACTGTAAGGGTAGAATAAAAGTCTCAGAAGCCTAACGTGTAAAACGTTAAGTCGTTGTACCCGTGGTACAATGAAAGGAGCGGCTGACTCAATCCAATGGTAGAACCCGAGTTTATTGCAATAACCTCACGGTTCTTTCTTGGATAGAGCGCATGCTCTGGGAAGGCTTACGGCCTTTATGAAGTTTTAACAACACCCGTTGAAGTTCTGTAAAACTTCTCAGGAACGAGTCTCCTGAAAAGGGTGAAGTCTAGTATGTGGGGGTTTGCTTTAAGACGACCAGACATAGATTTCCATCAGCCAATTACCAGAAGGAGTTGCCACAGCACGCTTTCTCGCTAGCAAGAAAACTCCCGTCTAATTAAGGCAAGAGCTGCCAGGGGAAATGAACTGGAAGGTAAAGAATTTTTTCATTCACCGCTAATTTCCGTTCCGGCAGTTGAGGGTTTCTCGATAACAAGAAAGGATCACAAGCCGCCTGCTAACCCAACCACTCGAAGTGGGAGGGTGGAGGGAAGATGACGGTGGTTTGTTCGAAAACAAAAGGATCAGTGCTGGCGAGACCAGCCTAGCTGACATAGTAATCAGCTGGGAGTGTAGAGCGACGTAACATCACGCTTTTGGGAAACCCATCACGTATGGGGGAGGGGTCGACCATAGAGTTTTCAAATAAAACTCTAGATCGCGGGAACCGACAGATTTGCCGCAACAAGAACCTAGGGGTTCTGAATTTATATCGTGAATCCTTTCTCCTGACCCTGAGGGATCGTGAATCTCATTTGCGCGACTCTAGGGGATCGTTGTGACGAGAACCCGCAGGAACTCTGTCACTGATCCCTCATGGAATCTCCCGGAATCGTGTTATGTAAACCCACCGGGGTTCACGAGACCAGAAGCATGATCAGAACCCAGTGGAACTATGTCAGAGTTACCTGTATGGAGACAGAAACCCCTAGGCAGCAAGCATCCCTCAGGGTTTAGGAACCTCGGCAGGTTTCTGAACCTTCATTCCTGTGGGAGGCTCGTGCGCGTAGAGTTGGTGTCATGCACCGAGATGGTCGTGCGCACATGAACACTCAGCGGGACGAGAGTCCGAGTACTCTATGTCATAAGAATTAAACTCTTGATGACGACGGCAACGAGCGTAGAGTGGGTCGAGCACGTAGCGCCAATTGCGCGAGCACAACGAGAGTCCGAAGACTCTCATAAGAGTAAAACTCCTAATAACGATGGTTACGCACATAGCATTGATCAAGCACGCGCGCGCAAACCCTTTGCGTGACGAGAGTCCGAAGACACTCTGACATAAGAGTAAAACTCTCGATGATGATGGTCACGCGCGTAGCATTGGCTGTGCGCGTGACGAGTCTGAACACTGTCATGAGAGTGAAACTCTTGATGACGACGGTCGCGCGTATAGCACTGAACGTGAGCGCGTTCGCGCAACGAGTCGGAAGACTCTGTCATAGGAGTAAAACTATTGAGGATGATGGTCACACATATAGAGTTGGTCCCAAGCACCTCGAGTGACGAGTCCAAAACCACACTGTCATAGGAATAAAACTCTTGATGACGATTGTCACGCGCTCTGCGATGGTCTCCCGCATAACACTTCGCACGACGAGCCAGAAGACACTCTGTCAATAGAATAACACTCTTGATGAGGATGGTCCCGCACGGAGAGTTGGTCGTGCACTCGCGAACGCTCCACGTGCCGAGAGTCCGAAGACTCTCTGTCATTCTGTCATAGGAGTAAAACTCTTGGCGACTTGTTTCACGAGAACCAGAGGATTCAGTGTGATCGCATGAACCCCTACAGGTCTCACGATAAGGAGAGAACTCCCTGCTACGATAACCCAGAGGTTCAGCGTAGCACAGGACGCGCAGGTGCCAATGCTCTACACGACAAGAGTCCGAAAACTCTCTTATCATAAGATTGATTGATTGAAAGTTTTCTGGCATCCTGACATCTAGGGTCATTGATGCCAACAGCATTCATTATATATGAAAAATGAAAGAGAATTCGATTAACACCATAAAAGTTAAGAAGTCATTATAATAATTAAATAGTTTTCAGAAGACCTGCTTCTGAAATAAATCTAAAAATTCCGCTCGCATAGTAGGACACATCATGTCCAAGAATCTTGGCAAGGATGAACCTGCCATCCTCACCTCGAGCCTCAAACAGATATCTATTTCTTAAGTTAGTAAAATTAGGGCATTCGGTCAACAAATGCCGCACTGTTAAAGGTACTAAAAAGTCCTTGCAATACGGTTGGTGTTGGCCCTTCAGCAGAAACTCGTCTGTCAACCGTGTATGACCAATAGGGAGACGACAAAGAGTCTTCTCCCATTTTCGGGGTATCATGTTATACCTCCAAGGCAATATGATATTTGTTACTTCCCTCATTTTATTGCCATCTAGACTATCCCAGTGCTGTTGCCATTTATTACAAACAAATTTCTTGATGTAAGGTAGGAAATCATTACAGGGAATGGGATACCTCCTTGGTAGCAACTCGAATGCTGCTTTCTTCGCCAGTAAATCTGCCTTCTCATTCCCAGACACACCTACATGTGCTGGAACCCAACAAAATCGAACTGTTATACCTCTCCGTCCAATAATAAAAAGCCATTCTAAAATCTTTAAAACTAGAGGGTTACTAGAATTAAAAACTTCTAAAGCTTAAAGAACACTCCTTGCATCACTAAAAATTGTAAAATTACGCTCCTTTTCCATCGCTATTTTCTCAATAGCGGTTAGTATGCCATACAGTTCGGCAGTAAATATGGAAGAAGTTAGAGGAAGTGCACCTCTACAATTAAAATCATTACTATGTACTCCAAATCCAACGCCAGCATCAGATTTGGAGCCATCAGTATATATAAAAGTCAATCCCCTATGTTCTGCAACATGTTCCATAAAAAGAGACCTGGATTCTAAGTCAGTCATATTCTTCTTAACTCCAATAAAGTAATTACAAAAAGATACGTCAGGTAATTTCCATGGAGGCGTTGATGATACCTTGAATGAAAGCATCTTAATTCTAATTATATCCAGATTGTTTAATAATTGTTTCACCCGAAACCCAAAAGGTTGAGATTTTGGGTGCAACTCAAAGTATGTTGAGTGCCTTACAAGGCTTGCAGTCTGAAAGGCTAAAGAATAAGGGAGTCTTTGCAATCTAAACCAATACTGAATAATAGAGGGCATTCAGTAAAGGTCTAGAGGCAACTCCCAAGCATCAACAAGGAGACTTGTGATAGGTGAGGTTCTAAAGGCTCCTGTGGACAATCTAATACTAGCATGATGTATAGAATCTAATATTTTTAACCGGCTTGGGGTGGCTGAGGAGTATATTTCGCATCCATAACTAATTTTGGAAAAAATCAAGGCCTTGTATAATTCTAAAATAGTATTGCGGTCTGCCCCCCATGATGTATGGGACAATACTTTTAAAAGATTTATAGCTTCAAGACATTTAGCTTTTAATGTTTTTAAGTGAGAAACCCATGTAAGCCTACAATCAAATATCAACCCTAAAAATTTAGCTTCACTTGCACATGGGATCCGTTGACCTTTGATGTATATATCCGGGTCTGGATGTACTCCCCGGATACGACAGAAATGGACAATTATAGTTTTGCTTGTCGAAAACTTAAATCTATTCATATCGGCCCAATGGATAATTTTATCAATAGAGTGTTGTATTTTTCTCTCAACCATTGCCATTCTAGCTCCAGCAAATGATATGGAGAGATCATCCCAGGGAATGACTGAGGATATCCCATTAATTGCTAGTGCAAAAAGGGTTACACTCAGCACATTCCCCTGAGGAACTCCTTCTTCCTGGCATTTACTCTGTGATAGAGCTTCCCCAACTCTCACTTGGAAAACTCTATGTGAAAGAAATGACTGAATAAATAGTGGTAGCTCTCCTCTTAATCCAAACTCATGGATTCTTTTAAGTATACCGTATCTCCATGTGGTATCATATGCCTTTTCAAAATAAAAAAAGACTGTCACATGGTGCTGTTTGGAAACAAATGCTTCACAAATGGAGGACTCAAGTCGTATCAGCACATCAGTCGTTGACTGCATTTTTCTGAATCCACATTGAATGAGTGATAAAATACCCTTCTTTTCAAGGTACCACATCAGTCTTATATTGACCATCTTCTCCATGATTTTGCACAAACAAGATGTTAATGCAACTGGCCTATAATTTGCTGCTAAAAACTTGTCCTTACCGGGTTTTAAAAAGGCTAAAATAATGGCTAGTTCCCAAACACTTGGATAACTATGATCATGCCATATTCTATTAAAAATTCTTAAAATAAATAACTTTGTATTAAAAGGTACGTGTTTAATCATTGCATATGGAATTCCATCAGGTCCAGGGGCTGTATCATTACACGTAGCAAGAGCAGAATCAAATTCTCTTTCCGTAAAAGGAGAATTGTATGACTTGCTTTCCTTGTTGCCAAGTTTAAAACTTTCTTTTCTTCAATTCTCCTACACTGGTGACCAGGAGCTGCATCACACTTGCACAATACATTTGAGAAATGGTCAGCCAGGGCATAGCTAACATCAGTTGCTCCAGTCATATACTGGCCATTTACCTTTAACACTGGTGGTGGGTTTGGGGTGAATTTGCCTGCTATCTTTTTGACTTTCCTCCACACAGATGATGTTGGTGTTCTACTGTTAATGGAGGAAACAAATGACATCCAAGACTGGCGCCTAGCTTCTTTCATGGCACGAAGGAACTAAGCTCTACATTTCTTGTATATGACTAAATTCTCCTCAGTACGGCGCATGCGCAATCGAGTTAAAGACTTTCTTGTGGCTCTGTGCAGGGCAGTTAGTTCTGATGACCACCAGGGGACTGGTCGTCGTCTGAATATCCCTGTTGTTTTGGGAATAGAATTCACTCCTGCTGTGTGAAGAATTCCATTAAGTAACTTTATGGCATCGTCAACACTTTCAAACTGTTCTGTATTTCCTTCAATTTCACTTAACTCCCGAAATCTATTCCAGTCCGCCTTATCAAGATTCCATCGAGGCGATCTCTGTAAAGGTGGACCATTGTTGGTGTTTATAATGATTGGTGCATGATCACTAGTATGCCAATCATCTAATGTTCTCCAATTAAAATCGAGAAGACAGTTAGAGCTTGCAACTGATAGGTCAATGCAGGACAAGGTACCTGTCTGAACATGAAAATGTGTGGGCTCTCCTGTATTAAGGAGCCCGACATCTTCCTTCGCCAAAATTGATGATATAATATTACCCCTTGCGTTTGCCAAAAAATCACCCCATAAAGGATGTCTACTATTAAGATCTCCTAGTAAAAGAAAAGGTTGTGGGAGTTGTTTAATCACCTCTACTATACTATCATATGAGATGTTATCATTTGGAGGCAAGTAAAGAGAACAGATTGTGTATTTTCTCCCTATATAAATCTGTACAACCACTGCCTGCAGAGGGGTACAGATAGACAAAGATATTTTGGGAACATCTCGACGAACGTATATAAGACTTCCCCACTGGGCTCCCTGCTCGCTAATCATATGGTGTCCCATAGCTAACATATTCTCGAGGACAAGGAGTATAGCATCAAGCTTGCTTTCTTGTAGACATACAGTTATAGGGGAATGTTCATGTATGAGGAGCTTGAGTGTTTCATATTTCGCCCTTAAACCCTGGCAATTCCATTGCAGAATGGAGGCAAAAACTATGATTTATTTTTTGGAAGACACCTTAGATGAAGTCTTCCCATTGGCAATATTTGATCTAACAATACTTCCTGGTGATATCTCTAGAAAGGATCTTGATATAGTGGGTTTTGTATTCCTCTTTTTCTTTGTGTCCTTTTGATCTAATTGTTGAGGAGGATGATGTACCTCAACTTGAATTTCTGATTGGTTCAATTTACCTTCCAGTTGATAAGAAACATCAACAGACAAGATATCATATTTATTAGAAGTCGTGACTTTTAATGTTTCTTGTGGTAGGAGGCGAGAGAGATGGAGGTCTCTCTCTTTTTCGATTAAAATGTTGTGATCTGTCAGTTTTTTGCACCTTCCCCACTACAGGTTCACCAGGTAAATAAGTTTCAAGTGAAACCTCCATCATATCGGGCAAGGACACGGCCTGAGAGAGGTTTGTACTATTGTTTAGAATCTGAGTAGTTGGCTTTTGAATAACTTTCAGATCTTTACATATCTGTTTTGATTTTTCTACAATTTCTGGACATAGATTTTCGATGGGACTTTCAACCTCTATAACTACTTTCATTTGTTTCTTCATATTAGAAGTAGAGATATAATTTTCGTCTGTGTGGTTTGGCAAGTTTTTCTTCAGAACCATTGAAAAAGGTTACCCTGGTCTAATGTGCTTTTCAAGAGCTCTTTTACGAGCCTCTTTAAAAGTAACCCTTTCCATGGTCCTAATGGACTGAATTTCTTTTTCAAAAATAAATTTAATGCAGCTTTTAGATGTAGCTGGGTGTGTTTCCCCATAATGTATGCAATTAGGGTTTTCTATGCATACTCCATGACTACTTTTTCCACAGTTGGCACAAACAGCTGGCTTATTGTTCAGTTTTTCCTTACATTTCTGGCTTAAATGGCCATACATTTGGAAATGATAACATCGCAATGGTGAAGGAATATATGGTTTTACATTCAAAGATAGCCAACCAGCTTTTATAACATTTGGTAATGTGCATTGATCAAATGTTATAATTAAAGTAGCAAGAGGAATACGTTTTTCTCCAACTCTCTTTCTCATTCTGATTACTTTAACTACGCCTTGATTTTTCAGTTCATCCTCAATTTCTTTTTCCTCTATATCCAGCAATTCTGGAGCACATATCACACCTATACTCTGGTTGAAAGTAGGGTACGAAACGCATTTTACACTATGACCATTCGATGTTGTAAGTGTTTTTAACCTTTCACCTTGTAATGAGGATAGTGTCTCTATCAAGAGACTTCCATTTCCCAGGGGTAGAATTTTTGGCTGCCCTCCACATAAAGTAACTATTTCCTTATTAGCTTAAAAAACATTTACACGCTCATTTCTTCCGTTTTCAAATTCTAAGATAAAAAAATTTTCATAATTCACAACTTCATAGTGACCAGGTAATACTTCTACTTTTCCATATCTTTCTGTACTGTCATCATTTTTCACTCTCTCTCTCTTCTTTGCGTGTTTTATTATTCACATGACGTGAATAAGGTTCTAATGTAACAATATTAGAACCCGAGTTGGAGCTGTCTGTACCGAGGTCCATGTTTGTATTTTCCAGGTCATCAACAGAGGGGTGGGTTTTTTTGGTATGAGCAAGCCAGGTTATCCACCTCTTATCAGAAGATGTCAGTCCTCATATCCCATGTGTCCCAACACGAGAAGAGGCTTCAGCGGGGACCAGTCCTCTATTAGAGAGGGGCTGCCTCTCTTTAGGGAGACGTACACTGGTCAGTGGGGGTAGTTAGCCCCTCCCACCGTCAACTCCAATGCCTGGCGTCACCCACTACCCGCAAATATGGGTGACTTAAAACCAGATCACTGGAGACCGACTCTTAACAGACTTGGTCTGCACCCAATGGGGTCTGCCAGAGGGTGATGGCGTCTAAATTGGCAAAGGTTGAGATGGAATGCCATCCATCCCACACTGTGCCAAATCCAAAGCAGCAGCCAAAGTATAATCGAACATGCCAAAGTCGTCAACAATATCGAGCCCAAAAGGAAGAGATGGGAGAAAAAAGAAATAACCAAAAGTAAAAGAGAAAGTGCTGACTGATTTAGTTGGATCGACAGCTGGGCACCGAGGTCTAGTGGGAAGTAGTTCCCACTGTTCATTAGAGCCCAGCTGCTAATTCCTAAGCCCCCACCCCCCATCCTCATCAAGGCTTCAGCATCTGGGGGGGCTCTATCATAAGAGAAAGACTCTTGATGACGAGGGTCACGAGAACCCGTAGGTTCAGCGTGTTGTGTGTTGCGAGACCCCTAAGGGTCAGAGCAATGGGAAACCGAAGTTTCCTTGTCATGAGATATCGAAGTATCAGTGTGACTAAAGGCGAGAGCCCAAAGGTTCAGCATAACCCGTGTTGCGAGACCCTGACGGGCTAGCGCAACGGGAAACTGAAGTTTCCTTGTCACAAGACACTGAAGGGTCAGCGTGACTGATGGTACAAGAGCCCGAAGGATCAGCGTAACCATCGTTACGAGAGCCCGAAGGCTCAACGTAACTGCAACCCAAAGGTTCCAAGTCGTGTGAACTCGAAGTCCAGCGCGACAGAGGCCCAAAGGACTCCTAAAGTCGTGAGAACCCGCAGGATCAACATGATGAGAACCCAAAGGCTCACGATCACTGCGAGGAGAACCAGCTAGTTCAAAAAAGACATTTCCTCAGAGCACGAGGAAAACATCCAGGATGGAGAGGGGTCACCAGCCCTTCTACCCTAAGATCCTCCGGAGAGGAACGCTGAGCAGACTCCGCCCGAGAGGGAGACTAATACCACTCTAAAGATACCTCCTCCACTGAGGAGGTTGAGAACGTCGCTTAAGACAAGACTCTCGCTCCGCCCCTGGAGGAGAACCATAAGCGTAAGGGGGACCCCCGATGCCCATAGGCATTCTTCTCTCTAGAACGAGATTCGTTCCCCCAAAGGGGATACCTGCTTCGGAGAAAGCTCTGCCACCACTCCTGGTGGATCAGCAAAATCCTTGTCGTCGGAAAAAGACTCAATGCCTGCAGCTCTAATGCAAAAGCTGAGCATAAGATTTCTCTCGCGACCGAGAGAAAAGTTCTCCCGAAGAAGGACATCACCTAAGACAAGCTTCCTCCCAGCTCTATGAGAAAAAAGCGTAGGCGTAATAATCTCTCTCGCGAACGAGAGAGAAGTCCTCCTGAAGGAGGACACCACCTAAGACAAGCTTTCTCCAGCTCTATGGGAAAAAAGCGTAGGCGTATTAATCTCGTTCGCGAAAGAGAAAGAAGTCCTCCCAAAGGAGGACATTGCCTAAGACAAGCTTTCTCCCAGCTCTATGAAAAAAAGCATAGGCGTAACGATCTTTCTCGCGAACGAGAGAGAAGTTCCCCCCGAAGGAGGAACAAGCCTTGGACTTGCTTTTCCTCAGCTCAAGGGGAAAAAGCACAGTCTTCGGCGACGAGATAGCAGAAGCAGATCTCGTTGAGGCGTCAGCAGCTCTTCCTGAAAGAGGGAAGGTTGCTGAACGGCTGAAGTAGGGAAGCTCTCCCTCGGAAGGGGGAGTAGCCCAACTCCGGGGAAGGTTAACACTTCCTCGTAAGAGAAGGTTCTCCAACCCCTGGAGGCAAACCTCCTGGCAGCACTGCATGCTCCCCATCTACAAGCCTTGTTCAAGCTAAAGGTCAGAAACGAGTGCTACCTCGCAAGGTAGGCAGCTCACGAACTGCCACAGGAAGCACAGGACATTAACTGGAGTGCCCGAAGCCATCGGTCTTCTTTCTACATCGCTGCTATCTGTAGAAAAGGAAATAAAAGTTGTGATGAATTACAATTCATAACTCCACTGCATAATGTGAACTATTCAGGGAACAAGTTACCTAACTTGCAAGCGAACTACTCAAAAGGGAGCGGAACTATTATAAACTTTTACTCAAGTACTGAACAAACACACGGAAGTGTTGGGAACTTCGGGCCACCCACGCAGGGGTATATCAACACAATGACAACTCCCTTATGGCGGAGTCCGCCGGTTACGTTCTCAACAGTAATTAAAGATACAAGTATTTAATAACATAAGAGTATGTTTCCATATATACATGCATATATATGTACTGTATAAGATAAAAACACACACAAAAGAATAAACTAAACAGAAAAATAATCAAGGCAAGCCTTTGCGGGAGAGAAAGGTAGCATGTCCGTCCTCTACCGAGCCATAAAGTACAGTGGTTGCTAAGCCGAGAGGTGTGAGTGAGCGGGGTAGCCAGTCTGGCCCCCATCCCCCTCGCCCGGTAACTAGCGGATGGGGTAGTTATCCCTCACTAAATTATCATGGCTTGTCTTTCAGCTACGCCGAAAGTACACCCCTATAAATAGCGGAGGGTTTGTATTTACGCCGGAACAAACTGGCTTTAAAAATGACTTAAACAGTTACTCAAAATCCACTGGACAAAATTTCTTAAAAAAAATCAGCTTCAATAACAATAGCCTAAAGAACATATTCCACATTCAAGCTATATAAGAAAACTAACACAGAACTCAAAAAATGATATTTTCATTATAAAATAAATTTTTGAATATACTTACCCGGTGAATATATAAATAGCTGACGTCTCCGACGGCCCGACAGATTCCAAAAAACTCGCGAGCGATCGCCATGAAGGTTGCGGGTGTGCCCACCAGCGCCGACTATCGGCCAGATACCGCATATACTTCTCAACCACTCCAGTTCTTCTCAGTCCGCTGGGTCTCTATCGGGGAGGAAGGGAGGGCCTTTAATATTATGGAGGGGTCAAAAATTTATTTTATAATGAAAATATCATTTTTAAATATTAAACTTAGCCGGTGAATATATAAATAGCTGATTCACACCCATGGTGGTGGGTAAAGACCAGTATTAATACAATAAAGGCGTATATGCTCAAGAGTTTTTGACAAATATTTCATAAAAAACAAACTTGAGTATAGGTACCTGGTAAGGAAGCTGACTCTGATGATTACTCTGCCTCATTAGTCCGCTATCCTCACGAAGCCCAGCCATCCTCTCAGGATGCTGAAAGACTCCCAGGAGCTGTTATATCCAGGGCGAACACCCCTATAACAGGACCTCATCAAAACCCTTAATCTGGGCGCTCTCAAGAAACAACATTTGACCACCCGCCAAACCAAAAAGATTGCGAAAGACTTCCTAGTCTTCCGTACAACCCAAGACAAGATTAAAAACATTTCAAGAGAAGATTAAAAGGATATTGGGATTAAGGGAAAGTAGTGGTAGAACCCTCACCCACTACTGCACTCGCTGCAACGAATGGACCCAGTGTGTAGCAGTCCTCATAAAGAGTCTGGACGTCTTTTAAGTAAAATGAAGCGAACACTGACTTGCTCCTCCAAAAGGTCGCGTCCATAATACTTCGAAGGGATCTATTTTGCTTAAAAGCCACCTAAGTCGCTATTGCTCTCACTTCGTGAGTCTTGACCTTAAGCAAACTATGATCCTTCTCACTTAAATGAGAATGTGCCTCCCGTATTAAAAGTCTAACAAAGTAAGATAACGCATTCTTAGACATGGGCAATGAGGGCTTCTTAACGGAGCACCATAAAGCCTCAGAACAACCTCGTATTGGTTTAGTTCTAGACAAGTAAAACTTAAGAGCTCTAACGGGGCACAGCACTCTTTCAACTTCATTACCTACGATCTCTGAAAGACTACGTATTTCAAAAGATTTAGGCCAAGGACGAGACGGAAGTTCGTTCTTGGCCAAAAAACCAAGTTGAAGAGAACATATAGCTTTATTCGTCGAGAAGCCGATGTTCTTACTAAAAGCATGGATCTCACTGACCCTTTTAGCCGAAGCCAAGCTCACCAAAAAAAGTGTCTTGAGGGTAAGATCCTTCAGGGAGACTGAATCTAAAGGCTCAAACCTGTCTGACATTAGGAACTGTAGGACCACGTCTAAGTTCCAAGCAGGAGTTGAAATACGACGCTCCTTAGAGGTCTCGAAAGACTTAAGGAGGTCTTGGAGATCTTTGTTATTTGAAAGATCCAAGCCTCTATGCCTGAAAACAGAAGCCAACATGCTTCTGTAGCCTTTAATGGTGGAAGCAGAGAGGGAGCGACCGTTTCTCAGATACAGGAGAAAATCCGCAATCTGCGCTACAGAGGTACTGGAGGAGGAAATAGAGGAGGACTTGCACCAATCTCTAAATACCTCCCACTTCGACTGGTAGATCTTGATTGTAGAGGATCTCCTAGCCCTCGCGATCGCTCTGGCTGCCTCCTTCCAAAATCCTCGAGCTCTTGAGAGTCTTTCGATAGTCTGAAGGCAGTCAGACGAAGCGCGGGGAGGCTTTGATGAAGTCTCTTTACGTGAGGCTGCCGTAAGAGATCCATCCGTAAAGGCAGACTCCTCTGAACGTCTACCAGCCATAGAAGTACCTCTGTGAACCACTCTCTCGCGGGCCAGAGGGGAGCAACCAACGTCAACCTTGTCCCTTCGTGAGAGGCGAACTTTTGCAACACCTTGTTGAGGATCTTGAACGGTGGAAATGCGTAAGCGTCCAGGTGAGACCAGTCCAACAGAAAGGCATCTATGTGGGCCGCCTCTGGATCTGGGACTGGAGAGCAATAAGTCGGGAGCCTTTTGGTCAGCGAGGTCGCAAAGAGATCGATGGTGGGTTGACCCCAAGTCATCCAAAGACTCTTGCACACATCCTTGTGGAGGGTCCACTCTGTAGGGATCACCTGACCTCTCCGACTGAGACAGTCCACCAAGACGTTCAAATTCCCTTGGACGAACCTCGTCAAAAGTGAGATGTTTCGATCTTTTGACCAGACGAGGAGTTCCCTTGCGATGACGAAAAGAGCGTGGGAGTGAGTGCCTCCTTGCTTGGAGATGTAAGCCAAGGCCGTGGTATTGTCCGCATTCACTTCTACCACCTTGTTTCGAAGCAGATTCTCGAAACTCGTCAGTGCTAAATGGACTGCCAACAGCTCCTTGCAGTTGATGTGAAGGCTCCTCTGGTCTGCCGTCCAAAGACCCGAGCATTCCAGACTGTCCAGAGTCGCCCCCCAACCCAAATCCGACGCGTCTGAAAATAACACATGGTTTGGGTTCTTGACTGCCAGAGACAGACCTTCTCGAAGTCTTATATTGCTGTCCCACCAGGCCAGGCAAGTCTTGACTGCTTCGGAGATCGGGATCGAGACCGCCTCCAAAGTTTTCTCCTTGTTCCAATGGGAGTCTAAATGGAACTGGAGAGGGCGTAGGTGAAGTCTCCCTAGAGAGATAAACTGTTCCAGGGATGAAAGCGTCCCTAGGAGGCTCATCCAGCTTCTCACAGAGCAATGGTCTTTCTCTAGCATGAGACAGACTTTGAGCAAAGCTTGCTCTATCCTGTTGGCAGACGGAAAAGCCCGAAAAGCTAGACTCTGTATCTCCATCCCCAAATAGAGAATCGTTTGGGAGGGAGTCAGCTGAGACTTCTCTATGTTCACCAATAGGCCCAACTCCTTCGCAAGATCCAACGTCCACTGTAGGTCCTGCAGACAGCGATGATGGGACGACGCTCTGAGTAACCAGTCGTCCAGGTACAGGGAGGCTCTGATCCCCGACAAATGTAGGAATTTTGCTACATTTCTCATGAGCCTCGTAAAAACAAGAGGAGCAGGGCTGAGGCCGAAGCACAGTGCTCGGAATTGGTACACCACATTCCTGTATACAAACCTTAGATACGGCTGAGAATCTGGGTGCATAGGAATGTGGAAGTACGCATCCTGCAAGTCGAGAGAGACCATCCAGTCTCCCTCTCTGACTGCTGCTAGAACGGATTTGGTGGTCTCCATCGTAAACTTTGTTTTGACAACAAACACGTTGAGAGCACTGACATCCAGCACCGGCCTCCAACCTCCTGTATGCTTTGGAACTAGGAAGAGACGGTTGTAAAAACCTGGGGATTGAAGGTCCGAGACTTTCACCACCGCCCCCTTCTCTAACAACTGAGACACCTGCAGATGTAATGCCTGTCTCTTCGACTCCTCTCGATACCTGGGAGAGAGGTCTATCAGATCGTTTACTAGAGGAGGTCTCCGTACAAAAGGGATTTTGTAACCCTCCTTTAGCAACAAAACAGACTCCCGGTCTGCACCCCTCTTCTCCCAGGCCTGCCAGAAGTTGGTCAATCTGGCCCCTACTGCTGTCTGAGGACGTGGGCAGTCAGACTCTGCCACGGGAGGACTTAGATCCTCTCCTCTTACCTCTCTTACTATCGGCACGAGAGCCTCCCTTACTGGGAGCTCTGCCACGAAAGGGCAGGATAAACCTTGTCGCTGGAGTATCAAATTTAGGTCTGTTGACATAAGAGGACAAAGGTACAGCCTTATGCGCAGACGTGGCCATCAGATCATGAGTATCCTTCTGCACAAGAGACGCTGCGATATCCTTAATCAGCTGCTGCGGGAACAGGGCAGAAGACAATGGCGCAAAGAGAAGTTCTGACCTTTGACAAGGAGTTACCCCTGCAGACAGGAAAGAACAAAGAGTCTCTCTCTTCTTAAGAACTCCTGCTGTAAAAGTAGCAGCGAGTTCATTAGAGCCATCTCGGATAGCCTTGTCCATGCAGGACATAATTTGCACAGAGACATCACGGTCTGCTGAGGAGATCTTCCTACTCAAGGCTCCCAGCGACCAATCCAAAAAGTTGAAAACTTCAAAGGCCCGATAAACTCCTTTGAGGAGATGATCTAGGTCTGAAGAGGACCAGCAAACCTTCGAGCGTCTCATGGCCAGACGACGAGGAGAGTCTACGAGGCTTGAGAAGTCTCCCTGGGCAGAGGCAGGTACTCCCAAGCCGAGAACTTCTCCCGTGTCATACCAGACGCTCGCACGAGAAGCCAGTTTGAAAGGGGGAAAAGCAAAAGCTGACTTCCCCAAACTCCTCCTGGTCATTAACCAGTCGCCTAATAAACGCAAAGCTCTCTTAGAAGAGTGAGAGAGCACTAACTTTGTGAACGACGGAGTCGAAGTAGCTAGGTCCAGCGTGAACTCTGATGGGGGCGAACGAGGAGCAGCAGACACAAAATGATCAGGAAAAAGTTCCTTAAAAATAAGCATGATCTTCTTAAAATCAAGAGAGGGCTGAGCAACTTTAGGCTCCTCTCCGTCTGAAAAAGTCCCCAAAGGAATATCAGTTGGAAGGGGGTCAACGACTTCCTCATCCGACAACTGCCGAGTCTCGCGATACGGAGAGACATGCCGAGGAGGCAACGCTTGACAGGCTATGTCAACATGCGACGGAGCAGCAGCAACAGCTGAGGTAACGACGTCACGCCGCGGCTGCAAAGACTGAAAGTCTTGTGACTGACAAACAACAACAGCCTGAGTTGATTGCCGTTCGACATCACGTCGAGACTGCATTGACTGCAGGGTCTGAGCAGGAAAAACAACATCTGACTACGGTGACAGACGTTCAACGTCACGTCGGGGCAACGGAGTCGGTCGACGAACGTCAGTGCGGGGCTGCGGTGACAGCTGCTGAACGTCACCTCGAGACTGCGGCAAAGGGGGTTCCACGTCACGTGACTGACGTGAATGACGAGGAACACGATCAAAATCGCGTTTAAAAGCACTAGAAACGTTAGCGCTAACATCATAAGGACAAGAAAACACTCGTTTAGGAGGCTGAAGGCCAGGGTCACGCTTATCGTACTGGCGAACCGCAAGCAAAGGATCTTTGCGAAGCTGTTCATGCTCGTAAACCTCCATTAAAGAGGAAAGTTTAGACTGCATGTCCCGCAGGACAAACCACTTCGGGTCAACGGGAGTCGGAACGGGCCGTGACGTCGGTAACGTCTGTGCATGCAAATCATCGCACCTACCGAGACCCTCGGACTCCGTGTTACGTTTTCGCTTAACAGGCGAACAGCCATCCGATGACTGAAAGTGGTCAGAGCTGCCCCAATGGCTACAGCCAGGACGCTGGACCTGTCCTGAAGGGACTGACTTGCGCTTTAAGGGTCTAGAAACCTTACGCCAAGGTTTCTTATGCGACAAGTCGTCGGAAGACGAGGAGAACTTAGTCTCCCCCGTTTTATGGTAAGGACGTTCTTGATGAGAAACGTCTGATACCAAAGAGGGAACGTCTGTACGTCGGTTTACACCTCTCGCTCCCTTAAGTCCTACGACATTCCTTCTCCCTGGTGCAGGGGAGCCTGAAAGAGGTCTCGGACTAGGGGAGCGACAAGCACGAACAGACAAACCCTCGGTCGCAACACTAAACACATTTTGCGCACTTTCCACTTTACCACTTTGATTTTCTACTTTACCACTTTGACACTTTAACAACTTAACATCGGACATAAGCTGGTTCCTGTCCGAGGCTAAGGTTTCAACCTTCTCACCTAATGCTTGAATAGCTAAAAACATATCGCGCATTGAAGGTTCATGAGTGCTAATAGGGGGTTCAGAAACTACCACTACAGGGGAAGGATTAGGTTCAGGGGCATGGGAGGAGGAAAATTCTAAAGATCTAGATGAGCTTCTCCTCACCCTGTCTCTTTCAAGCTTACGAGTATACTTTTCATACTCTAACCACTCGAATTCCGACAAAACCACGCACTCCTCACACCGATCTCCTAATTGGCAGGATTTACCCCGGCAATTAGAACAAACAGTATGAGGGTCGATAGAGGCTTTCGGAAGACGTTTGTTACAATCTCTCGCACATTTGCGATATACAGGAGAAGGGTCAGCCATTATGAACAACCAGAGAAAATTCAAAGTAAAGCCAAGTTCATCAACAAAAAACAAAAAGCAAAAAAGGTTTCAAGAGTTTTATTGAAGGAACACACCAACACAGCGAAAGCCAATAAAACCCAAAACAAAGTAGGCCTACTTCACCAATTCGGTAGAAAACTCGAGGTCTAGAGCGAGCGGAACCAATGTTGTCGGTGACACCGACAGAGAAGAACTGAAGTGGTTGAGAAGTATATGCGGTATCTGGCCGATAGTCGGCGCTGGTGGGCACACCCGCAACCTTCATGGCGATCGCTCGCGAGTTTTTTGGAATCTGTCGGGCCGTCGGAGACGTCAGCTATTTATATATTCACCGGCTAAGTTTAATATTTAAAAACTATAAGCTAGTTAACTACAACAAAACACTAATAAAAACCTAATAAGTGTAGTAAAACATTATTGGTGCAAATAAAGTACAGTAATAGTTTATTAATTCTTACCTTGAACATCATCTTGTCCAATGGGATTTGTGTGATCCGTTTTAATGGCAATCGGTGAAGAATCATCATCATCATAAGCATAAGAAGGGTCTATTGAACTCTTCTGTACTTCTGAGTCTTTTGTAATGGTTTCTTTATCATTAGTGTCCGAGTCTTCTTTTACAATCGGAGGTATAAATAATCCAGAACTGCTCATATTTTCTTCTTTAGGAGCAAAAGAGGAGTCATTTTTTACACCAGGACGTTTATCTACACTACTGTCATTGGTCTCCGATTTCTTTAGCTCTGTAAAAGCAGGAGAAACATTTTTTTCTTGTGTATTGCTTTTTACGTCATCAGAAGATGAAATAGCAGCTTCAGTTGACTTTGAGAGACTAGCAGAATTAGTCTCCTGACCTTTAGTATCTGAAGATGGTTTACTAGCTACTGTCACTGACTCCTGGGGTACATCACTTTCTTTGGCCTTAGAACTCTGAGAAACTGTTATTGGTTTGGCTGTAGTTTTTGTATTATCTTCAGAATTTTGAGGTTCTTTAGTGCTTCCAGTATTTGTCTTTATGCCACTGTCATTCGATTGGACTTCAGAATTGCTTTCTGCCTCAGGCTTGGGTGGTGATATGGATTTTGTATCTACTGATTTACTAGTATCATTTGAGTTTCCTGACAATTTACTTAACTGTTGTCCTGAATCCTTAATGCCCTCATTTTTCTTAGTACTAAGACTTCCATCATCTGTAGCAGTAATGTTGCCACTTACAACTTTTGTATTATTATCTGCATTTTCAGAGGCAAGATCATCCTTAGGTAGAGGGCCTGCCAAGACTCCAACAGTAATCAAAATGACAGACAGTACAATCCAGAGAATTTTCATAATTTTCACTTTTGTTTGGATACTGAACTGAAAAGAAAATAAGTGGTAAAAAGTAGTAGAATAAATATAAGAATAAATACATCAAGTTCTACTGAAAACTTAACTTCACCCTTTCAATAATAATAATAATAATAATAATAATAATAATAATAACCTGACAAATTTGGAAATAATTTGTATTTTTTCAACTATACAAACCTAGAGCTCTTTACAGTGGAGATGTATTTTGGCGACAGCTGAAACAAGTCGTTAGACTTTTTAGGAAGGTGTTACTACCCACCGCCAGTTAGCGGAGGGGGAGGGCAGCACACCGGCCACCCAACTCACACCAGCACTAGTAGTGGCAAGTCCCTTTGCAATTGCAGACAGGACTTCTTGAGTAATATGTGATGGTGGGATCAGTATATGTAAAGAGCTCGAAGTTTGTATCACTAACAAAAATACAAATGATTTCCAAACTTGTCATTTGTTCTGGCACTATATACAAACCATCACGCTCTTTAGAGTGAATCCTCATTCTTAGAGGGGTTGGAAATCCCAAAACCAACTGTCTGGTAACTGTCCCAGGGTAGAACTCTGTGATTCGCACAAGCTCTTTAAAGGTACCCTGACACCTCACTAACTTTGAGAGAGAGTTAAAAGACTTAACCTATCTGCACGAAGGTGTTAGAACCAAGCATTGTGATTTGATGAAGAAAGTGTAATACTGTATTGGAGCTAAACTCCACACTCAACATGACAAATTCGAAGATAATTTGTATTTTTCCTAACCATACAAACCTTAGCTATTTACACAGGGTTTACCTTTTAGCGCAGCTGAAATGGCGAGCCATTAGAATTTAACGAGGGTGTAATACCCCCGCGCTAGTTAGCGGGGGGGGGGGGGTAGGGGAGTGGTAGCTAGCTACCCCTCCCCTCCCTCACACACAGATGAATGCTCACTTTCACTTAGAGGTAGGACTTGTCTTGGGGGACAGGGCTGGCAGGCAAATGTGTGTAAATAGCTAAGGTTTGTATGGTTAGGAAAAATACAAATTATCTTCGAATTTGTCATTTGTTCCGTAACCGAAATACAAACCACGCTATTTACACAGGGTGACTTATCCCTTAGGTAGGGTGGAAAGTCCCCAGCCATACTGGCTTTGGCTTTACCCGGGGACTCAGAATCCGAGTGAGTAGCACTCGATAAAAGGAGTCCCTGCACCTCACAAGTTCCTTGCTTCGCAAGGAACCATGTGGCCTACGTAAGCTTGTGTGTGAAGGAAGAAGTGTGACCCGTCCTAGGCAGTTGACCTGGAGTTCCAGAAGGAACTCTGGGTTAGGACGTTCCCAATACCACCTCGTCAGGGTATGGGGGACGCGACAGTATTGACTCAATACTCGGAACACAAGGAAGCATGGTTTACCTGCAGAGGTTCGAGGTCAGCTATGCAGAGACCAGGATGCTGCTTCCCCGTAGAGGGGATGATGAAGAAAGAAGAAAGGGCCAGACATACTTCTTTCGTTCATGCAGACTAAAACCTGATAAAAATGCCCTCAACCTTCTGCTACCTGTCCAAAAAGGAGCCTGAGGTTAGACCAGCTGTTGTGTAGCCACCACAGAGCGATAGAAAACGTATCGAGACTCCTGTGGGTCACGCCCTGCAGGAAGCGGGCTGCGAAGGTCATTAGACGCTTCCAGACTCCAGCTTGTAGCACCTGCGTCACAGAGTAGTATTACTCGAAGGCGAGGGACGTTGCGATGTATCCAACATCGTGCTGTAGGGCGACGTGACGGGGGAGGGTCTGGAGACAGGTCGAGATGAATGTCCTTGAGTCCGGGCTGAAGAGGTATACTGGTGACTCTCCCCCATGTCCTCCTTGTGCTCCCAAATCGGCTGCAACTGAGGACAAACTGCAGCTGTTCGCAGCGCTAACCTCTCGATTCCTTTATTGGCAAGAAAGAGAAGGTCTTGGGACATCAGATACAGAATGGAGACTCGAAATCTTGAATGAATCGGACCGAAGGGCCGGGACCCCCAGATTCTGAGTATAGCCAACAACTCAGGAGCGAGCCTGAATGTTGCCTTCCCCTCTTCCTTAGAAAGGGGGGAGTCGTAAGAGACCAAGAAGATTGCTTACACAATGGCTGTGGCCAGAGTGAGCAGGAGACCCAAGGCGGAATACAATCCGAGGCCTGTCGTAAAGGGTCTTGAGAAGATCTCTTAAAGGACTAAAAGTCCGAGCCATGCTCCAAGTTGGAGGTCTTCCTCCGACTAGGGCAGGGACGATCGTAGCTTCGCATGAGCGAGGATAGATCCAGCGGGCAGGAAAAAGTTATTCCTTTAAGCCTGAAGGTCAGGGAAAGGCTGAGCGACAGGCTTCATTGCCGAGAGCGGAAAGGAGTTTCCTCCCGCCGAAAGGCAATAAGACCGTTATTGCTGGAGAAGAGGCCTCAAGGGAAGAGGTATATCTCCCACGGCACCAACCACCTTAGACTCTTCACTTTGCCTGGGAGACCCCTGTGGATGACTATCGCAGATGACGCGACCTCCGTACCGCGACTGTAGCGGGTTGTCTCTTCTTGAGGAGGAGGCGTAGTGTCTCCAGGCATGAAGCCGAAGCGACGCCCCGGTTCGGGAGAGATGTTGCAGTGTGGTTGCTTGAGTAGTCTGCGCCGTGGGAGAAGCTCTCCCGGGAGTTCCGTCAGGGGAAGCAGAGGGTCCAGAAACCGTTCTGCGCATAGTCCCAGTGGAGCTCTCCCATTGAAAGGTTGACAGACAACCTGGTCTTGTTGAGACCCATTGTCCACAGACAAAAGGGAGGGAAGACGCAGGCATCGAAGTTGTCCCACCATCACCGGAATGCATCTTGCCAGAGTTTCGGTTTCTGAGACTGGGGGGAAGAATAGCGGAAGCTTGAGGTTCCAAGCTGTCGCGATCAGGTCCCCCAGACCATTACTTGCTGGTTACCCAAGGTCAAAGACCCCCAGGTACACTCTCTCTACGAGGCTCTGCTCGGATAGTCTGAGAGAACATTCCCCTGCCTGGAATGAGAGAGCCGATGGTGGTATTGAGAGAATCTCAATCATCCCGGTATCTCTACTGCAAGATGTGAAGGTGTGAAAATGCGTCCCCTGCTGGTTAGAATACGCCAGAATCATGAAGTCGACGCGCACGGGGCGACTCGGCAGGAGCTGTAGGATCTGCAGAGGGGCCAGACTAAGGCCCCTAAGCCTGCCTGAATGATGGAGAGGTATCCTTCAGGTCTTGACCATAGGCCTGGACCGGAACATGCCCCCCCCTTTCCTTTGACGAGTCCGAGAACAGCATCAAGAATGTGAGGAAAGGACGAGAATATCCACTACCATCAAGAGGCTCCATAGGTCAACACCCATTGCAGGTCTAATAGTTCCGCTGGTCCCATAGGGCCAGGAAGTCCGGTTAAACATTGCCTGAAGCCACCGGAACTTGGATCGCCCCACATGGAACTTATCCTGAGGCGACCGTTTGGACCATAGACGGGTCAATGAGGAAAGGAGAACTAGGAAACGTTCCAAGGTAGGGCTGAAAGCTCTGCTTGACTGAGAACAGGTACTGCGACTCTCCTCAGTCTTGCCACAGTCAACCGAAAGGAAGGCTCGGAGGATGTGGTAACAGAATCTGGCGTCCCCAGGTGGTCACCCATCCAAGTACCGACGTTGCTTAACCTCGCTGGACGGACGAGAAGCGGGGTTTCCAACGTGGTAAGGCCGTTGACTCAATATCATGGCCAGATACTCCAGATGTTGAGGCAGAGGAAGAGAAGGCTCCAAGCAAAATACCATGAGCCCACACTCGTGGTAAGCATCCGGAAGCTTGTCCCGGCGCTGAAGAAGGTCGAACCCGAGCCTACCGGAGTTGATCAGCCCTCCAAACAGCAGAGGAGGCGGAAGCCTGCACCTGAGCGGCCAAGAGGAAGGCAGGGAGAGTTCTCTGGGGAAACAAACCTGCTATGCCACGGCGGGATAGCCACACTGCATCATAAGCAGGAATACTTGCAGTCTAGGCTGAATTCGACGAGCACCCTGGAAGATGGAAGGAATGGAAACTGAAAGTACCCGTCCTTCCGATCCAGGGTTTAAGGAGTCCTGTCGCCTCATTACCAGTCTGATCGATTCTGCTGGTCTACGCTGGCCGAAGTTTGTTCGACAAACTTGATTAGGGCTGAGAGGTCGACTAAGGACATCCCCTCTCAGATCCTTTCTTACAAGAAAGGATCGACTGAGGAGGCCGGGGGTGAAGCCGTCGATGATCCTAAGGAAGACCTTCGCCTAAGGTATGGATCATTCTGCCCAACCGGGCAACTCTGCTGACGCTATGGCATAGAGGTTCAGAGACACTGAATTCGCTGACAGAGACGGCAGGCGCGATATCCTTGGCTGATCACAGAGATTGTGCGGGGATAGGCATCGGGAAGCTGTCATTCGGATGAGTAACCTTAAGCATCCTCCCAGAGAAAAACCTGCAATCCTAGAGTTCGTGAACTCCTTTTAGGACTATGCCCCCCCGGGGGAGTCTCCCGTGCCATCTGTTCCTGACAGGAGGAAACTGCAATTGGACACCTTGTCCCAGTTGTCGTAGCCGATAACTTAGTACGACGTGATTGAAAGAAAAGGGCGCTGGAGCCCTGCAGAGTCTGGAAGAAAGCGCCTTGGAGGAGTGAAAACGGAAGTCGATTTCCTCCGCACAGCCGCTGTCTAAGTCTCTGTCCTTGGGCACAAACAAACTCTTCTCAAGGATGGAAGGGTGTCTGAGGTCGTCGACCTCCACAGATGAGACACCCGAAGGAAGCCCTCAGTCAGCGCGTCCAGATGGTACAACATCGAGCTTGTCCGCAAGTTAGATACTTAACGACGAAAGGCCAAGGTGCCTGAGCTCGAGAGGAGGAAAGTACCCATGCTCTTCCTGTAGCTTCCTTGAACCAAACCTCGGGCCGTAACCGAGGAGGGAAAGAACCTGGTAAGCTCCCAGAGGAAAGGGTAAGCAGTCACCCCTTGTCCGATGGAGAAATCTCGAACGGAAAGCCCCCCCGCCAAAAATCCTTCCAGGGAATGACAGGGAAGGGCTAACCAGGTTCAGGAAAGAGGAATGTTGCTCAGATCTCCCTCAAGTTTCTCCTATTCTTGCAAGTGCCATGCCCTGCGTTTATGGGGTGAGGCCGTGTTCTGGAAATACGCTCAAGAAGAACTCGCCAGGCTGGCCATGCTGCGAAAACCCCATTGGGAATCGTGGTCGCAATCGCCCTGGAGCTCGCGCGACGGTAATTCAAAGATTTTTCGCGTGGGCGAACGTGGAAGCGCCCATGCGCGGTAACGCAAACGAAGGTGAGCGAAGGAGCGCAGAAGGAGGGCGAGCGTGGTAGGAAGGGCGAGAGCTGGTGGTCGGCGAACGATAACCCATAGACGAGCAATGGATACTGCAAGAAATAAGCCGACGTTTGTGCGAAGAAACACTGTAGGTTCGCGCGACGGAACACCATCCGTCCGCGTGATGGAAAACCGTTGGTTCGCGCGTGGGCGAACATTGGAGAGCATGGGCGCGGACGCGCATGAGCGTGGACGTGCAGGCACGTGGGCGTGTGGGCGCGCGGGCGAGCGGTCGCGCGGGCGAGCGGTCGCGCGGGCGAGCGGTCGCGCGGGCGAGCGGTCGCGCGGGCGAGCGGTCGCGCGGGCGAGCGGTCGCGCGGGCGAGCGGTCGCGCGGGCGAGCGGTCGCGCGGGCGAGCGAGCGGTCGTGAGGGTGGGCAGGTGGATGAGCGCGAGTCCGAGGCGGCGAACGCAAGCGTTAGCGCGATGGCGAGGACACGCGCTGCCGCGTGGGCGAGGAAGACCGCTGGCGATATGGATCAACAAGCGATCGGTGGTGAGCTGGTGAGCGCTAACGCGCAGGTTGGCGATGGCGCGTTGTGTTATGCCGACGCGATGGTCGAGCAGCATGCACAGGTGAGCGATCGTGCGATGGGGAGCAGCATGCGCAGGTGGGCGGTCGCGCGATCGCGAGCAGCATGTGCAGGAGGGCGGTCGCGCGATGGGGAGCAGCATGCGCAGATGGGCGGTCGCGCGATGGCGAGCAGCATGCGCAGATGGGCGGTCGCGCGATGGCGAGCAGCATGCGCAGGAGGGCGGTCGCGCGATGGCGAGCAGCATGCGCAGATGGGCGGTCGCGCGATGGCGAGCAGCATGCGCAGATGGGCGGTCGCGCGATGGCGAGCAGCATGCGCAGATGGGCGGTCGCGCGATGGCGAGCACCATCCGCAGATGGGCGGTCGCGCGATGGCGAGCAGCATGCGCAGATGGGCGGTCGCGCGATGGCGAGCACCATCCGCAGATGGGCGGTCGCGCGATGGCGAGCAGCATGCGCAGATGGGCGGTCGCGCGATGGCGAGCACCATCCGCAGATGGGCGGTCGCGCGATGGCGAGCACCATCCGCAGCTGAGGGTCGCGCGATGGCGAGCACCATCCGCAGCTGAGGGTCGCGCGATGGCGAGCACCATCCGCAGCTGAGGGTCGCGCGATGGCGAGCACCATCCGCAGCTGAGGGTCGCGCGATGGCGAGCACCATCCGCAGCTGAGGGTCGCGCGATGGCGAGCACCATCCGCAGCTGAGGGTCGCGCGATGGCGAGCACCATCCGCAGCTGAGGGTCGCGCGATGGCGAGCACCATCCGCAGCTGAGGGTCGCGCGATGGCGAGCACCATCCGCAGCTGAGGGTCGCGCGATGGCGAGCACCATCCGCAGCTGAGGGTCGCGCGATGGCGAGCACCATCCGCAGCTGAGGGTCGCGCGATGGCGAGCACCATCCGCAGCTGAGGGTCGCGCGATGGCGAGCACCATCCGCAGCTGAGGGTCGCGCGATGGCGAGCACCATCCGCAGCTGAGGGTCGCGCGATGGCGAGCAGCATCCGCAGCTGAGGGTCGCGCGATGGCGAGCACCATCCGCAGCTGAGGGTCGCGCGATGGCGAGCAGCATCCGCAGCTGAGGGTCGCGCGATGGCGAGCACCATCCGCAGCTGAGGGTCGCGCGATGGCGAGCAGCATCCGCAGCTGAGGGTCGCGCGATGGCGAGCACCATCCGCAGCTGAGGGTCGCGCGATGGCGATCACCATCCGCAGCTGAGGGTCGCGCGATGGCGAGCACCATCCGCAGCTGAGGGTCGCGCGATGGCGAGCACCATCCGCAGCTGAGGGTCGCGCGATGGCGATCAGCATGCGCAGGTGAGCTAGTAGCTGGCGAACCATGTTCCTTCAGAAGAGTTGGAGAGCGTTGGCGTGCCGGCTGTAACACACGCGGGCGATCCGGAGATCGCCGAGAGACAGGTGATCGCTGGTGAGCTGATGATCGCTGGCGAGCTGATGATCGCTGGCGAGCTGATGATCGCTGGCGAGCTGATGATCGCTGGCGAGCTGATGATCGCTGGCGAGCTGATGATCGCTGGTGAGCTGATGATCACTGACGAGCTGATGATCGCTGACGAGCAGAAGGCTACGCGTGGAAGCCTGCGTATAGAAGAAGAGTCCTTGACTCCGACCTGAACCGAAGTTCTAGATCGCGAGGGCGAACGTGGGCGCACAGGGCGCGTAACAGGAACCAACAGGAACAGCAGGGATGATCATCATGAAAGCGCTGACGAACAGGAGAGCGCTGATGAGCAGAAGAGCGCCTGTGCGTTAACACTGAGCAGGAGCAGGAGAGAACACAGCAGAAGGGCGCGCAGGGAAACCCTGACACGCAAGGGAAGAACCCCCGTGGGAGGCAACCCTTTGCCCCGAAGGGATCGTTGTCCGCCGGGAGACTGATGTCCGTCGGAAGACCGCTGTCCGTCGGGAAGGCCGTTGTCCGTCGGGAAGACCGTTGCCCGTCGGAAGACGAGATCAGACTGCTGTCCATTTGCACCAAGGCGGAAGATCGAGAAAAAGGAGTTGTAGGCTGCAAACGGAGATTCAAAAAGGCGCCTCAAGCACCCTTATAGGGAGATGAGAGGCCCTTACGACGAGGCGGACGGTGGCCTTAAGGCGAGGGAGGCCAACAGCAACAGAAGAAACCTCCGAAGAGGAGTCTCTATGAGTGTACTCTCTCGCGAACGAAAGAGAAACACTTCGTAGAAGAGACTGGTCAGCAGTGACCTAAAAGGAGCAATCCTCCGAAGAGGAGCTCCTGCAGTTGCCCAGCCCCTTGAGCGAAACTGCAGGTGTGACCGCTCAGCACCAAGAGCATAGTCCCACGAAAAAAAAGGCAAGAGGAGAACCCTCCATAAGGGGAAAAACTCAAGCCTGGACATGAAAAACTTCCCTCGGAAGGAAAGTTACCTGCCCAAGGAGGCAAGCCTCCTGAGAGTTCTAAAATGAACTGGAGAGCTGTCCGTCGTCACGGGAGTACTTCCAGTAGAAGGAGACACGCCCCAGACGAAAACACAAGGGGGGAGGCAGCAACAGCCGAATCCCCAGGACTCAACAAGACAGCTCACACCGTTGCCATATTACAGAAACGAACTAGATCGTTAACTGTAAAAAAATAAAACAAAAAAACATTAGTACACATTCATTCCCCCGGGAAGGCTCCGAAGAGGAATCCCGAGGGAAAGGAAACAAGAATTACACAACAGGCACGTGCCCTCACAACCACTTACACTCACGGAAGGAGAGCTGTAACCAAAACAGAATTATAACAATTATAATTATGTAACTATGTAATTATGTAATTTTAAAAATGAATGAACACTAAAGAAAGAACGAAAACCCCGAAAGGAATCGTTCTACAAAGCTGAAAAATCAACAAATACAATAGATTCATAAACTAATTGAGACAAACGTACGGCGTAGCAACCCCCCCCCACCACACGGATAGGAAGCTACAAGGGCGTAGTAACACGTAGTAAAAGGGTGAACGACCTCAAGAGAGAGAGAGAGAGAGAGAGAGAGAAAGACATAAGTCAAACTCGATCGCCACCCATAACGCCGTGGCGGCCAACTGCCGAGGACACCACGTAGATAAGTACACTACACACACAAATCTGAAAAGGAAACTTACTGATTTCTATACTCAAATATGTATACAAACATGAAAACATGTTTACATATATATTGAGTAAATGAAAAGTAAGCGATTAAGTAAAGACAAAACAAACAATGGCTGCCAAGAGAGGACCAAGACAGACGTCTGTCACAGTCCGAGCCAAAAGTGAAAGTGAGCATTCATCTGTGTGTGAGGGAGGGGAGGGGTAGCTAGCTACCACTCCCCTACCCCCCCGCTAACTAGCGCGGGGGTAATACACCCTCGTTAAATTCTAATGGCTCGCCATTTCAGCTGCGCTAAAAGGTAAACCCTGTGTAAATAGCGTGGTTTGTATTTCGGTTACGGAACAACTAGACATTGATCACTTCTACCTTGCAAGGAGATTGTGGCCATAAAATATACATTCACATATATCAGGTTACACAATGGACAATGGTACCCACCTGCAGTCAGAGGAGGTCTGCTTGCAGAATTTCTTCAATGCTGAAACCCCAAGAGATTGATTGATTGATTGATTTAAAGTTCTCTGGCATCCTGACATTGAAGGTCATTGACGCCAATATCGTTAATCATACATAAAGATTAAAAGAATATTCAATTAAAACCAGAGAAGCAAATATGTTATAAAAGTTAAATAGCATTAAGAAGACCTGCTTCTGATATAAATTTAAAAATGCTACTAGCATTGTACGACACATCATGTCCAAGGATCTTGGCAAGGATGAACCTGTCCTCTTCACTCCGAGCCTCAAACAGATATCTATTTCTTTCTGTGCTATAAGTGGAGCATCCAGTCAACAAATGACTCAATGTCAAGGGTATCAAACAGTCGTCGCAATATGGTTGGTGTTGGCTAGCCAGCAGAAATTCATGTGTCATCCTAGTGTGACCAATGCAGAGACAACAAAGAGTAGTCTCCCATTTTCGGGGCATCCCATAATGTCTCCATGGGGATATACCAATCGCAATTTCTCTAATCTTATTTTCAGTTAAACTATCCCAAAGCTGTTGCCAACAGCTATAAATTATATTCTTAATTGTTGGTAAAAATTAATTACAAAGAATGGGAGACCTTCTTGGTAGCAACTCAGCTGCAGCACTCTTTGCCAGTGAATCTGCCTCTTCATTTCCAGACACACCTACATGTGCCGGAACCAAAAAAATCGAACTGTTATACCTTTTAGGACAATAGGCAAAAGCCACTGTAAAATCTTTAAAACTAAAGGGTTACTTGTATTAAAAGTTTTTAAAGCTTGAAAGACACTTCTTGAATCACTAAAAATGGTAAAATTGCCCTCCTCTTTTAATACTATTTTCTAAGTAGCGGTTAGTATGCCATATAATTCAGCAGTAAATATGGAAGATATTGGAGGAAGTGCCCCTCTACAGTTAAAAGAACTACTATATACTCCAAATCCAATGCCAGCATCAGATTTGGAGCCATCAATATATATAAAAGTTGATTCCCTAAGTTCTTCAACATGTTCCATAAAAAGAGACCTAGCTTCTAATTCAGTCATATTTTTTTTAACACCAATAAAATATTTACAAAAAGATACCCCTGGTAATTTCCACGGAGGAGTTGATGATATCTTATATGGAAGCACCTTACCTCTAATTATATGAAGACTGTTTAATAATTGTTTCACCTGAAAGCCATAAGGTTGAGGAGATTTTGGGTGCAACTCAAAGTATGTTGAGTTCCTTACAAGGCTTCCAGTATGAAAGGCTAAAGAGTTAGGGAGTCTTTGTAACCTAAAACAATACCGAATAATAGAAGACATTTGGTAATGGTCTAGAGGTAACTCTCCAGCATCAAGGAGACTTGGGATAGGTGAGGTTCTAAACGCTTCTCTGGACAATCTAATACCAGCATGATGTATTGAATCTAATATCTTTTATCGGCTTGGAGTGGCTGAGGAGTATATTTCACACCCATAACTAATTTTGGAAAAAATTAAGGACTTGTATAATTTTAAAATAGTTTTACAGTCTGCCCCCTATGATGTATGGGACAATACTTTTAAAAGACTGAGTCTCAAGACATTTAGCTTTTAATACCTTAAGTGTGGGACCCAGGTCAAGCAACAATCGAAGATCAATGCTAAAAATTTAGCTTCCCCTACACATGGGATCCGTTGTCCTTCCATGTATATACTGTATCCGGGTCTGGATGTACGCTCTGGATATGACAGAAATGGACAATAGTAGATTTGCTTGTTGAAAACTTAAACCTATTCATATCAGCCCACTGAATAATTTTGTCAATTACGAGTTGTAGTTTTCTCTCAACCATTGCCATTCTAGCTCCAGCAAATGATATGGAGAGATCATCCACAAATAGTGTTGAGAGAACATCCCGGGGAATGACCGAGGATATCCCATTACTTGCTAATGCAAACAGGGATACACTCAGCACACTACCCTGAGGAACTCCTTCTTCCTGATATTTACTCTGATAGAGTATCCCCCACTCTCATTTGAAAAACTGTATGTAAAAAAATTGACTGGATAAACAGTGGTAGCTCTCCTCTTAATCCAAATTCATGAATGGTTTTGAGTATACCATATCTCCATGTAGTATCATATGCCTTTTCAAGGTCAAAAAAGACTGTTACATGGTGCTGTTTGGAAGCAAAGGCTTCACAAATAGAGGACTCGAGTCGTATCAACACATCAGTCGTTGCATGCATTTTTCTAAATCCTCACTGAATAGGTGATAAAATACCCTTCTTTTCAAGGTACCACATCAGTCTTGCATTGACCATCTTCTCCATGATTTTACATAAACAAGATGTCAATGCAACTGGTCGAAAGTTTGCTGCTAAAAAGGCTAAGATAATGGCTAATTCCCAAACACTTGGATAACTATGATCATGCCATATTCTATTAATAATACTTAAAAATGGAGTTTTTATGATAAAACAAAGTTTTATGAATACTTACCTGGCAGTTATATATACATAGCTAATAATCTCTATTTCGGCAGAATTTTTCTAAACGTGGTAACCGCCTTGTGGTGGTTGGGTGGTAACACCCGTTAAAGGGTGGTAGGAGGAATCATTCCCGTTTTCTGTTCTTCAGTTCATCTATGCCCGACCTGTCTCCTGAGGGGAGGTGGGTGGGCCTTCGAATGTATATATAACTGCCAGGTAAGTATTCATAAAACTTTGTTTTATCATAAAAACTCCATTTTTATGAATAGAACTTACCTGGCAGTTATATATACATAGCTGATTAACACACTTGGAGGAGGGTGATAAACAGTAAACATCGTTGGGGAAACAACCAAAAAAGTTGTAGGATAAATAAACACCTTGATTCCTTACCTGCTAAGGTAGCTGACTTCAAAGGTTCCTGCCTCTTGAGTCGCTTTCCCTTAGGAGTGTCAGCCAGGATGTGACCTGCAGTGCTGAGAACACTCAATCGAGTCTGTCAACGGGGTGAGACCAACAATCTGGCTAGACTTCAGGACTACCTATTGCCCAAAATAAAAACTGCAACCTTATCAAACCAACCACCTAACATTTGCAAAGTAGATAAAAATTATCTAACTAGACTGAGGTGACTGTACACAAGTCGAAGTCCTCAGACAACCAATAAAAACACCAACCTACGCACAAGTATACAAAACTAAGGTTGAGGGGAGGTAGTAACTCCTTTGCCTAATACAGAAGCCGTAGCTACGTATGGGCCCAAGGTATAGCATTTCTCATAATCCACTCTCACCTCTCTGAGGTAATGAGAGGCGAACACAGAGTTGCTCCTCCAGAATGTCGCATCCATAATTTGACGGAGCGACATGTTCTTGCGGTAAGCAAGCGAGGTCGCAATGGCTCTCACTTCGTGAGCTTGCACTTTTAAAAGTCCGAAGTGTTCCTCCTCACACAAGAGATGCGCTTCTCTTATCACTTCCCTCAGGAAAAAGGACAAAGCGTTCTTGGAAAGGGCCTTCTGAGGATCCTTCACAGAACACCACAGGGAGCTAGAGGAGCCTCTCACATTTTTCGTGCGAGACAAGTAGGTCTTGAGGGCTTGTACTGGACAGAGAAGCCTCTCTTGCTCTTGACCCACTAGGTTGGTCAAGTTAGGAACCTCAAAGGTCCTTGGCCAGGGCTTAGAAGGGTTCTCGTTCTTAGCGAGAAAGTCTAATCTTAAGGCACAAACTGCCCCATTCAGACTGAAGCCTACCTGTTTTTCAATTGCATGGACTTCACTGACTCTTTTAGCTGTTGCTAAGGCCAAAAGAAAGAGGGTTTTCTTGGTAACCTCCCTAAGGGGAGCCTGTGAGATGGGCTCAAATCTCTTGGTGCACAGAAATTTAAGAACCACATCAAGGTTCCAAGAAGGGGGCTTTAATTGGGTCTGCTTGGTCGTCTCAAAAGACTTCGAGAGGTCATGTAAGTCCTTATCGCGAGACAAGTCCAAGCCTCTATGCCGACAGACAGAAGAGAGCATACTTTTGTACTCCTTGATAGTGGACACAGCTAGCTTAGCGTCCTGCCTGAGGTACAACAAGAAATCCACAATCTGGCTCACAGAGGTAGTGGATGAGGAAATCTTGTGCTTCCTACACCAAGCTCTAAAAGTCTCCCACTTGGACTGGTAGACCCTCTGCAAAGAGACCCTCCTCGCTCTGGCGATAGCTTTCGCAGCTTGCGCTGAAAAGCCTCTCGATCTGGCGAGCTTCTCGATAGTCTGAAGGCAGTCAGATTGAGCGAGGGGGTTTTGATGATATCTCTCGAAGTGGGGTTGTCTGAGCAGATTTGGACTTGCAAGGAGGCTTCTTGGAAAGTCCATCAACAAGTCCACCACATCCGTGAACCATTCCCTCATCGGCCAGAACGGAGCTATCAGGATCATTCGTCCCGAATCGAGGAGAGCGAATTTCCTGACTACCAGATTGATGATCTTGAACGGGGGAAAAGCATAAGTGTCCATCCCCGTCCAATCCATCAAAAAGGCGTCTACTGCTATTGCCTCCTTGTTCGGAACTACGGAGCAATAGATGGGGATCCTCTTGGATAAGTTGGAGGCGAAAAGATCGATGAGGGGTCTCCCCCACAGCCTCCAGAGACTCTGACAGACCTGTTGGTTGAGGGTCCATTCTGTGGGAAGGACCTGCCCTTTCCTGCTGAGCATGTCCGCCCTCACATTCTTCTGTCCCTGAACAAACCTCGTCAGCAGGCTTATCCTGATCTCCTTCGCCCAAAGAAGGAGCTCTCTTGCTGTCTCGAACAGAGACAGAGAGTGAGTCCCTCCTTGCTTCCTGATGTAAGCAAGAGCTGTGGTGTTGTCTGAGTTGACCTCCACAATCTTCCCAGACACCAAGTCCTTGAAGGCCTTTAGCCCCAGAAAAATGGCCATCAGCTCCTTGTTGTTGATGTGCCATCCCAGCTGAATTCCTTCCCAATAGCCTGAGACCTCCTTGCTTCCTAGTGTTGCCCCCCAGCCTGACTCTGATGCATCTGAAAACAACACTAGGTCTGGGTTCTTCTTGTGTAAGGAGATCCCTTCCCCTAACAAGGTTGGGTCCAGCCACCACTTCAGAAGATTCTTGACTTCTGTTGGAATGGGGAAGGAAAAGGAGTCTTCCTGCATCTTTCTGTCCCACGTCTTCGAAAGAAAGTGCTGAAGAGGCCTTAGGTGGAGTCTCCCCAGAGAGACAAACTGTTCGAGGGAGGACAGAGTCCCCAGCAAACTCATCCACTCCTTCGCTGTGCACCTCTTCTTGTCCAGGAAAGTTCTGACTTTTACGAGACACTTGGTCTGTCTTTCCTGAGAGGGAGAAGCCCGAAAAAGAACTGAATTCAGAACTATCCCCAAATAGAGAATAGTCTGATTCGGTCTGATCTGAGACTTCTCCCTGTTGATGACCAGGCCTAGATCTTGAGCCATCATAAAAGTCTTCCGTAAATCCTCTAGACATTTCTCCCTCGATCGTGAACGAATCAGCCAATCGTCCAGATAGAAGGATATCCTTATCCCCTCCTGATGCAGCCAACCTGACACATTCGCCATTATCCTGGTGAAGACTTGAGGAGCCGTGCTGAGACCGAAGCAAAGAGCTCTGAATTGGAAGCACTTGCCCTGCATTACAAATCTCAGGTACTTCCTTGAAGTCGGATGGATGGGGACATGGAAATACGCGTCCTGCAAGTCGAGGGACACCATCCAGTCCCCTGGACGTACTGACGCCAGCACCGACTGAGTCGTCTCCATGGAGAACTTTGTCTTCTCCACAAAGACGTTGAGAGAGCTGACATCCAGGACGGGTCTCCATCCGCCCGAGTTCTTGGGGACCAGAAACAGGCGATTGTAAAAGCCTGGGGAGGATAGATCCCGAACCGGTTCTATCGCTCCCTTGTCTAGCATTTGGTCGACAAGGTCTATTAGGGCCTTCTGTTTCCCCGGATCTGAATACAGGGCTACTAAGGCCAGCGGAGCATCTGCGAGAGGAGGTTTTTTCAGAAAGGGGATCTTGTATCCTTCCTTGATGACTGAGAGGGACCAGGTGTCCGCCCCTCTCCTCTTCCAAGACTGCCAAAAACCTGACAGTCTTGCGCCTACTGTCTGGAGGAGACGAACTTCATTTTCTGGAGCGAGGCCTGAAAGAACCCCTGGTAGATCTTGGTCCTGATTCTTGCCTTCTCCCTCTAAAATCTGGTCTTGAAGTAGTCCTGCCCCGAAAGAGCTGCTGGAATCTCCTTTCCTCCCGTTTCGAAGAAGGGGGGGCCGCCAAGGGCTTACGAGCAGAACGAGATAAAAGGTCTTGGGTGGCTTTTTGGGCCAGAGAAAGCGTAATGTCATTAACCAGGGACTCGGGAAAAAGATGTTGAGAGAGGGGGGCGTAAAGAAGCTCAGACTTTTGTGCAGTGGTAACATACCTAGAAGCAAAAGAGCAAAGCAGAGCTCTCTTCTTAAGGATCCCAGCTGAGAACAGCGCAGCCAACTCATTCGCCCCATCTCTGAGGGCCTTGTCCATACAGGACATAATACTGGTAAGGTCCCTAGATCCTTCCATCTGGTCAGTTTTCCTTGCCAGAGTCCCAAGCGACCAGTCTAGAAAACTAAAAACCTCAAAGACTCTAAAAATACCTTTGACGAGATGATCCAGCTCCGACATCGACCACATGACCTTGGCTGAGTTGAGAGCATGCCTTCTAGCAGAGTCCACTAAGCCAGAGAAGTCACCCTTGGAGGAGGAAGGCACTCCCAGACCCAAAGGTTCCCCAGTTGCATACCACATACCCGCTTTTGAAGCAAGACGAGCTGGTGGAAACGAGAAGGAAGTCTTAACTGCTTGTCTCCGCTCCTTCATCCAGTTATCAATCTTTGTAAGAGCCTTCTTTGCGGAAATAGACAGTTTCATCTTGATGAAGGCCGACTGTTTCTTGGCCTTCTTTCTGTTGAATTGGGACTGAGGAGATTGAGGGGCAGCAGGTTGGAATTCCTCTCCAAAAAGTTCAAGAAGGGAGCGAGAGAGAACTTTGCAATCTCCCGCAGCGTCGGCAGGATTATCATCGTCATCAGAAACCTCCTCGAGGTCCTGATCCACATCTGCAATATCCTTCGAACGAGAAGAAGGTTCCTTAGAACCCGACAAGGGCAAATCAAAGGCATCGTCCTGCAAAGACGGGTTGCATCCTGGAGTCCAGCGCTAGAAGAATCCTTGGAACGAGAGGCAGTATCGTCCCGAAGAGGCAGGCTGGTATCGCCCTGGCACCGAGAACGAGAGGCAGAGTCGTTCTGATGTCGAGAGCGAGAGGCGGTATCGTCCAGGCGTCGAGAACGAGAGGCGGTATCGTCATGGCGTCGTGAACGAGAGGCGGTATCGTCATGGCGTCGAGAACTAGGGTCGGTATCGTCGTGGCGTCGTGAACGAGAGGAGGTATCGTCGTGGCGTAGAGAACGAGAGGAGGTATTGTCGTGGCGAAGCGAACGAGAGGAGGTATCGTGCTGGTATCGTGAACGGGAGGCGGTATCGTCTTGGCATCGAGAACGAGAAGCAGCATCGTTCGATAAAGTATCGCCTCGGTATCGAGAACGAGAAACCGTATCGTCCTGGTATCGAGAAGAAGTATCGCCTTGCGAAAGCACACATTCCTCATCCGGGCGTAGAGAGGGAGAAGTTCTCTTTAAAGATGAACTCCGTTCTCTCTTAGAAGCAGACTTCTTAATAGGTAACGAGTCGTCTTTACGTCTGTCAGACTGGGCGTGAGGGCGGCTAAATGCTTGCACTAACGTAAAAAGTTGTTCCTGCATGACAGACATAAAGGATTTAGCAACATCAGCTGGGTCTTGCGGCCCCGAAGGGGAGGGCTGACGAATAACACTCGTAGAAGGGGGAGGATCTTCGGCAGTAGGCTTCGGCTTCGACCTTTTCACAGGCACGGAGTCGAAATCATCCTCCGACGGACAAGGTTCATAACTGCTAGAACCGGGAGAGAAAGAACGAGACCGTTCGTCACGGTTCCATCTCCTCTTAGTAGGTCTTGAAGCTTCAAACTTCCATTTACGTCTGGACGAATTCGGAGAAGAAAACAACACATCCGACACGTCTTTCCCGTGACGGTCAAGAGCAGCCTGGGAATCGACAACAGGACTGTCTGAGGCGACGGCTGACCGAGGGTACGTACCTCTCACCCCCTTTCGGTCATCGACGTACCTTCTCCCTTGGTCCTGGGAGCTTGGTAGAGGTCTAGGCCTAGGATAATGACAGGTTCGGTCAGTCGCCACCTCCACTGCACTAACACAAGCACTTTCACTTTCCTTACCTTTAAAGGCCTGCAGTTGTTCTTTAATGGCCTTCAACTCGGCAGCCAGGCTAGCGTACCGAGGGTCATTCGTAGATACGGATCCTGTAGGAGGTGCAGGAGTTACTAACTCAAGGGAAGGATCAACTTCCAAAGAGGAATCAATTATAGGTTCAATAGATAAATCTACACTAAGTTCGTCTTCCTTACCACTAACAGACTTAGACTTAGACCTAGAAGCTCTCCTAACTCTATCGAGCTCTAGTTTACGCACATAGCGCTTCATTATCAACCAATCTTTCTCATCCAAAACTTTACATTCCCCGCACCTATTATTAAGGGCACAAACAAAACCCCTACAATTCGAACACACGGTGTGAGGGTCTACCGCCATTTTCGGTAGTCTCACCTTACATTCCTCATTCGCACAGACACGGTAATGACTTTTTTCACTCATAATGAAAACAGCAAAAAAGCCAAGAGATAACAAAAAACACGATCGCCAAAACCCCAAATCAGAGTACTTCACCAAAAAGCAGACTGGTACACCGAGCAGGGAAAGCGAAGAAAAACTCTTAATGACAGACCAACGTGTTGTCGATCCGGCCGGCAGAGATGAACTGAAGAACAGAAAACGGGAATGATTCCTCCTACCACCCTTTAACGGGTGTTACCACCCAACCACCACAAGGCGGTTGCCACGTTTAGAAAAATTCTGCCGAAATAGAGATTATTAGCTATGTATATATAACTGCCAGGTAAGTTCTATTCATAAAATAAATAATTTTGTATCAAAATGTACATGTTCAATCATTGCATATGGAATTCCATCGGGTCCAAGGGCTGTACCGTTACAAGTAGCAAGTGCGGAATAAAATTCTTTCAGTATAAGGAGACTTATACGACTTCCCTTCCTGTTGCAAAATTTAAAATTTTCTTTTCTTCAATGCTACTATACTGGTGACCAGGAGCTCCTTCACACTTGCATGATAAATTTGAAAAATTATCAACCAGGACATTGCTAACATCATTTGCTTCAGTAACATACTGACCGTTCACCTTCAACAATGGTGGTGGGTTTGGGGTAATTTTGCCAGCAACTTTTTTATTTTTCTCCATACAGAAGATGGTGGTGTTCTACTGTTGACTGAGGAAACAAAAGATATCCAAGACTGGCGCCTAGCTTCTTTCATGGCACGACGGAACTGTGCTCTACACTTTTTGTATGTTGTCAAATTTTCCTCAGTACAGCATCTACGCAATCTAGTCCTGAGATTTTCTGGTGGCTCTGTGTAAAACAGTTAATTCTGAAGACCACCATGGGACTGGTTGTCGTTTGAATAATCCTGATGTCTTGGGAATCAAATTGTCTCCTGCTGTTATGGAGAGTTCCATTCAGTAGGTCTATGGCATCACCAATATTTTCAAACTGTTCTGATTGATTGATTGATTTAAGGTTTTCAAGCATCCTGACAACTAAGGTCATTGACACCGATATCATTTAGTTTATATATACAAAAAATTAAAGAATATTCAATTCAAGCCATAAAAGTTGAATACCATTATAAAAGATGGATAGTTTTCAGAAGACCCGCTTCTGAAATAAATCTAAAAATGCCACTGGCATAGTAGGACACATCATGACCAAGAATCTTGGCAAGGATGAACCTGCCACCCTCACCTCGAGCCTCAAACAAATATCTATTCCTTATTATTAAAATTGGGGCATTCAGTCAACAAATGCCTCACTGTTAGAGGTACTAAACAGTCTTCACAATACGGTTGGTGTCGGCCCTTCAGCAGAAACTCATGTGTCAACCGAGTGTGACCAATACGGAGACGACAAAGAGAAGTCTCCCACTTTCGGGGCATCATGTTATACCTCCAAAGAGATATGGCATTTCTTACTTCTCTCATTTTATTGCCATCTAGACTATCCCAGTGCTGTTGCCATTTATTACGAAACAATTTCTTGATGTTAGGTAGGAAACCGTTACTCGGAATGGGATGTCTTCTTGGCAGCAACTTGGATGCAGCATTCTTTGCCAGTAAATCTGCCTTCTCATTCCCAGACACACCTACATGTGCTGGAATACCTCTCCGTCCAATAATAAAAAGCCATTCTAAAATCTTTAAAACTAGAGGGTTGCTAGATTTAAAAACTTCTAAAGCTTGAAGAACACTCCTTGCATCACTAAAAATTGTAAAATTACCCTCCTTCTCCAACGCTATTTTCTCAATAGCGGTTAATATGCCATACAGTTCGGCAGTAAATATGGAAGCTGTTAGAGGAAGTGCACCTCTACAATTAAAACCATTACTATGTACTCCAAATCCAATGCCAGCATCAGATTTGGAGCCATCAGTATACAGTATATAAAAGTCGATCATCTGTTCTTCAACATGTTCCATAAAAAGAGACCTGGCTTCTAGGTCAGTCATATTCTTCTTAACTCCAATAAAGTATTTACAAAAAGATATCTCTGGTAATTTCAATGGAGGCGTTGATGATACCTTGAATGATTGATTGATTGATTTAAGGTTTTCAGGCATCCAGACATCTAAGGTCATTGACGCCGATATCATTTAGTTTATATATACAAGAAAAAAATTTAAAAATATTCAATTCAAACCATAAAAGTTGAATGTCATTATAAAAGTTAGATAGTTTTCAGAAGACCTGCTTCTGAAATAAATCTAAAAATGCCACTGGCATAGTAGGACACATCATGTCCAAGAATCTTGGCAAGGATGAACCTGCCACCCTCACCTCGAGCCTCAAACAAATATCTATTCCTTAAGTTATTATAATTGGGGCATTCGGTCAACAAATGCCTCACTGTTAGAGGTACTAAACAGTCTTCATAATACGGTTGGTGTTGGCCCTTCAGCAGAAACTCGTGTGTCAACCCCGAGTGTGACCAATACGGAAACGACAAAGAGAAGTCTCCCACTTTCGGGGCATCATGTTATACCTCCAAGGAGATATGGCATTTCTTACTTCTCTCATTTTATTGCCATCTAGACTATCCCAGTGCTGTTGCCATTTATTACAAAGCAATTTCTTGATGTTAGGTAGGAAATCGTTACACGGAATGGGATATCTTCTTGGCAGCAACTCGGATGCAGCATTCTTTACCAGTGAATCTGCCTTCTCATTCCCAGACACACCTACATGTGCTGGAACCCAACAAAATCTAACTATTATACCTCTCCGTCCAATAATAAAAAGCCATTCTAAAATCTTTAAAATTTATATTTTCATAATAAAATGACAAATTCGAAGATAATTTGTATTTTTCCTAACCATACAAACCTTAGCTATTTACATTGGGTTTACCTTTTAGCGCAGCTGAAATGACGAGCCAATAGTTTTAACGAGGGTTAATTACCCCCGCGCTAGTTAGCTTGCTGCTACCCCCCCCCCCCCCACACACACCGGTGACTTGCTTCACTTCACTTAGAGGTAGGACTTGACTTGGGGGTCAGGGATGGCGGGCACATATGTGTAAATAGCTAAGGTTTGTATGGTTAGGAAAAATACAAATTATCTTCGAATTTGTCATTTGTTCCGTAACCGAAATACAAACCACGCTATTTACATATGGTGACTTACCCCTTAGGAAGTGTGGAAAGTCCCCAGCCTTACTGACTTCGGCTTGCCCGGGGGCTCGATCCCTCAGTGAGCAGCACTAGAGAAAGGGAGCCCCTGTACCTCACAAGTTCCTAGCATCGCTAGGAACGAGTGGCCTACATAAGCAGTGTGTGGAGGAGAGTGTGACTCGTCCTATGAAGTTGACCTTGAGACCTTCAGATAGGAATTCTAGGATAGGACGTTCCCAATACCACCTCGTCAGGGTATGGGAGACGCAACAGTATTAAGCTTAATACTAGGAGCACAAAGAAGCATGGGTTACCTGCAGAGGTCGAGGTCAGCTATGCGAGGACCAGGAAGCTGCTTCCCCAAGAGAGGGGAGAATGAAGAAAGAAGTAAGGGTCAGACATACTCTTTCATTCACGCAGACTAAGACCGGGTAACAACGCCCTCAACCTACTGCTACTTGTCCAATAAGGAGCCTGAGGTTAGACCAGCTGTTGTGCAGCCACCACAGGGCCGATAGAAAACGTATCGAGGCTCCTGTGGGTCACGTCTTGCAGGTAGTGGGCTGTGAAGGTCGTTTGACGCTTCCAGACCCCAGCTTGAAGTACCTGCGCCACAGAGAAGTTTCTCTTGAAGGCCAGGGATGTAGCAATACCCCTGACATCGTGGGCCCGAGGGCGACGTGACGGAGGAGGGTCACGATTCAAGGCATGGTGGATAACCCTTCGAATCCAAGCTGAGATGGTGTTCCTGGTGACCCTCCTCTTGGTCCTGCCTGTGCTCACAAACAAAGCTCGCACTTGAGGACGGACTGCAGCCGTTCTCTTCAGGTAGAGCCTCAGACATCTCACTGGACATAGTAGCAGCTGGTCTGGGTCGCTTGTTACAGAGCGGAGACTCGCGATCCCGAAAGAGTCGAAGCGAGGATCCGGCACTGGCAACAAACTCAGGGACGAACCTGAACGTTACCTCCCCCCATCCCCTTGAATGGGCGATGTCGTACGAGAGACCATGAAGTTCACTAACCCGCTTGGCCGAAGCCAAAGCGAGTAGGAAAGCGATCTTCCAAGACAGGTGGCGATCGGAGGCCTGGCGTAATGGCTCGAAGGGAGGTTGCTTAAGCGACCTAAGGACTTGAACCACGTTCCAAGGAGGAGGTCTCACTTCCGACTGGGGGCAAGTAAGCTCATAGCTACGTATGAGTAAAGAGAGCTCTAGCGAAGAAGAAATATCCACGCCGTTCAGTCTGAAGGCCAAGCTTAAGGCTGAGCGATAGCCTTTCACTGCCGAGACAGAAAGGCGCATTTCTTCCCGCAGATAAATGAGGAAGTCCGCTATTGCTGGGATAGTGGCATTGAGTGGAGAGATACCCCTTCCACGACACCAACCACAAAAGACTCTCCACTTTGCTTGGTAGACTCCCTCAGAGGACCTTCGCAGGTGGCGAGACATTCTCTCCGCAACCTGTTGCGAAAAGCCTCTCTTCGCGAGGAGACGCTGGATAGTCTCCAGGCGTGAAGCCGAAGCGAGGCTACGGCCCTGTGAGGAGCGCCGGAGTGGGGTTGTCTGAGAAGCCTGTGTCGTGGAGGAAGTTCTCTCGGGAGCTCCGTCAGGAGCTGCAGAAGATCCGGAAACCATTCCGCGTGATGCCATAGTGGAGCTACCAGAGTCATAGAACAGTTGACCGATAGTCTGGTCATGTTGAGCGAGCACCCTTCTCATCAGACAGAACGGTGGGAAGGCGTACACGTCGATGTTGTCCCACCGTTGCTGGAAGGCATCTTGCCAGAGTGCCTTGGGGTCCGGGACTGGGGAGCAGTACAGGGGCAGCTTGAAGTTCAAAGTTGTCGCAAACAAGTCCACAGTCGGGGAACCCCACAAAGTCAGGACTTTGTTGACTATCTGAGGATCCAAAGACCACTCGGTACTCACTATCTGCGAGGCCCTGCTCAGACTGTCGGCGAGCACATTCCTCTTGCCAGGAATGAAGCGAGCTGATAGTGTTATCGAGTGGGTTTCGGTCCACCTCAGAGTCTCTACTGCAAGATGGGATAGCTGCTGCGAAAAAGTGCCTCCCTGCTTGTTGATATAAGCCACTACCGTGGTGTTGTCGCTCATCACCACCACAGAGTGACCCGCCAGGGACCGTTGGAACTGCTGAAGAGCCAGAAAGACGGCCTTCAATTCCAGCAGGTTGATGTGTAGGCACTTTTCTGATTCTGACAAAAGGCCTGAGGCCCTCTGGTTCAGAACGTGCGCCCCCCACCCTTCTTTTGACGCGTAAAAAAACAGAGTCAATTCCGGGGGGAGGACGAGAAGACTCACTCCCTTCCACAGGTTCTCGTCGACCAGCCACCACCGCAAGTCCGCCTGTTCCAGAGACCCTATTGGGATCAGAATGTCCGGGGAATCGGATCCTTGATTCCACCGGGACTTGAGCCGCCATTGAAGGGATCTCATCCTGAGGCGGCCGTTTGGAACCAGACGAGCCAGGGAGGATAGGTGACCTAAGAGACGCAACCACGATTGGGCGGGGAGTTCTTCTCGCCTGAGGAAGGGTTCCGCCACCCTCCTCAGCCTTGCTATCCGGTCGTCCGATGGAAAGGCTTTGTGGAGATTGGTGTCTATTAGCATGCCTAGATAAACCAGTCGTTGGGACGGCTGCAGAGAGGACTTCTCGAGGTTTACCACGATCCACAGATCCTGGCAAAGATCCAGAAGCCTGTCTCAGTGCCGAAGAAGGGTCGACTCCGAGTCTGCTAGGATCAGCCAATCGTCCAGATAACGAAGGAGACGAATGCCGTTCCTGTGCGCCCAAGATGAAATCAGGGTGAACATTCTGGTGAACACCTGAGGAGCTGTGGAGAGACCGAAACACAGCACCTTGAACTGGTAGATCTTGTCGTCTAGGCAAAATCTCAGGTACTTCCTGGAAGACGGATGGATTGGGATCTGGAAGTACGCGTCCTTTAGATCAAGTGTGCACATGAAGTCTTGTGGTCTCACCGCCAGTCTGACCGTGTCCGTTCAGAGCTGAGAGGTCGATGACAGGTCTCCAGCCTCCAGTAGCCTTCTCTACAAGAAAGAGTCGACTGAAGAAGCCTGGGGAGCCGTCGACGACCTCCTGGAGAGCACCCTTCTCGAGCATGGTCTCGACTTCGGCCTGAAGGGCCAGCCCCTTTGCCAATCCCGTGGCATAGGAGCTCAACGACACTGGATTCGCTGTCAGGGGAGGTTGAGATGTTGTGAACGGGACGCGATAGCCTTGGCCGATCACTGAGACCGTCCAAGCATCGGCCCCGTGTTGCTGCCACCTGCGGACGCAACGCTGAAGGCATCCCCCCACAGGTGGACACGCAGGGGGACTGCTACCCCTAGGGCTTGCGGCCGCGGCCGCCACCCCTAGGAGTCTTGCCTCCCCTGGAGGACTTACCGGCCCCTCTTGACCTTGGCTGGAAAGGGCTGGGGCTTAGACACCACCTTCTTAACTGCCGGTGCCTGCTTTGGAGCCTTACGAGGCTGTTGCTGCTGTTGCGGTGGAGCTGGAGGTTTAAAGGGCCGAGCTGTAAGGGCCCTATGGAGGAGGGAATCCGTGCTGGATTTCCTCCACCTCTTAGCCGTTCGCTCCATGTCTTGAGGCTCAAACAGATTCTCCCCCAGAAGGGAAGCATGTCGGAGCCTACACACATCCACGGCGGGGACCTTCGGATGGAATCTCTCGGACACAGCATCGCGACGCTTCAACACCGAGTTGGCCCACAGGGTGGTAACCTGGTGCGCCAGAAACTCGATGGAGCGGGTGCCCGAGAGCAAGAAGGTCTCCAGGGCCTTCCTATTGGTCTCCTTGGACAAGTCCTCCGATCGCAATAGGATGCCCAGAGATCCTAGCCAAAAGTCCAGCCACGAAGTGGCCTGCATGGCACACTTAGCGACCTTCTCGTGGCTAAGGATCTCTGCCGCCGAGAACGACACCTGCCGGCCAGAGAGCTTCTCAAGGGGAACTCCCTTTGCCAGCTCCTCCACAGAGTGATGGAGAGGAAGAGCGAGGTTGGGCTCACCCAGAATCTCGAAGTACCTCCTCTGATGAAGACGAGGAGGAGGGATGAGCTTGTTCCCGGCAGTGGAACGACTGGAGGAGGCAAGAAGCGCGAGCCGAGCGTTGGCCCTAGCTCTGGCACTCTTCAGACCCCGAGACCAGGGCAGAGCCGCACTGGACTTCGGGGCCTTCCGAACGTCAAATACTTCATCCAAGATCGTGTCTTTGCCTTCACGGGGGGCGATGACTGGATCCATAAGCCCGTTAAGTTGCCTTATCAGGCTTAGGACCTGCCAGAAGGCATGTTCGGATTCTTGCTGATCTCCTCCCTGCGGGCTGGCAGCTAAGTCTCCTGCCCCAGGGATCTCTTCCTGGAGTGAAACGTGGACATTCCCCCGGGTAGCCGTGGGTTCCTGGCGAATCCTTGAAGAGGATTTCGGGACGGTCTTGGAGTCCTTGGACTCCCTCCTGGTAGGGATACAGGATCCCAACAAAGAGATTCGAGGGGCCCCTTCCTCACGAGATGATTCTCCTCCATGAAGCGAAGTCTCCCCCCTTGGTGCCGAGGGGAAGACTACCGCCCCACTGGACTCACCTGAGGACGGAAAGGCCTCATCCACGGGAGAAGGAGAAAGCACTCGAGCAGAAGGGGCCTTAGCGACCGACCTCTTGGGAACCAACTTCGCCCTGGGGGAAGTCACCACGAAGTCCACTCCTCTCTTTCTCTTCAGCGTAGGAGAGACAGCCGTTGATTTGTTACCCTGGTCGGCGAGTGCTGGTTTCATAACCCTCACTAACGCCCGCGCCAGAGGACCAAACCAAGTCTGTTGCTCCAAGGACACCGAGTCCGAAATCCTCGCTAAAGGGAAAGGGATCGGGCGATCCTTTGGAGTGGACACCACAGTACCTGCCTGAAAAGAAGGTGGGGAAGAATGATGTACTAACCTCTCCTCAGTAGTATCCTTGTCCTGCACTACCATCCGTGTTTGGGTGGGGGCGATCCCGAGCGTTGTCTAGGAACACGCGTTCCTGCTGCTACCACCGGCTGCGAAATTCGCCGCAAACGATGGTCGCGCGAGGGCGAATGGTCACGCGGGAGCGCGGGCGAGCAATCGCGCGGGCGCGCAGGTGGATGATCGCGCGGGCGTGCAGGCGAGCGGTCGCGCGGGCGAGCGGTCGCGCGGGCGCACAGGCGAGTGGGCGCGAGGGTGGGCAGGTGAATGAGCGCGTGTCCGAGGCGGCGAACGCAAGCGTTGGCGCGATGGCAAGGAAACGCGCTGCTGCGTGGGTGAGGAAGACCGCTGGCGATGTGGATCAACAGGCGATCGGTGGTGAGCTGGTGAGCGCTGACGCGCAGATGGGCGATGGCGCGTTGTAGCATGGCGACGCGTTGGCGAGCGATATCGAGCAGCATGCGCCGGTGAGCGATCGCGAGCTAGTAGCTGGCGAACCATGTCCCTTCAGAACCTCCGGCTGACTAAGCGTTGGCGAACGTTGGCGCGCAGGCTGTAACACACACGGGCGGTCCGGAGATCGCCGAGAAACAGGTGATCGCTGACGCGTAGAACGCTAGTGAATAGGTGATACCAAAATCGCCTGTACGCGCTGACGAGCAGGTGAACGCTGGCGAGCAGGTGAACGCTGGCGCGTAGGCGATCGTTGACGCATGGGAGAACGCTGGCAAATGGGCGATACTAAAATCGCCTGTGCTCGCTGGCGAGCAGGTGAACGCTGGCGTGTAGGTGATCGCTGGCGAGCAGGAGTTCGACGCGAGAGATCCTGTGAAGGGACAGGTGGCGCGGCGCGTTCACGAGCAGGAACAGGAAGATCGCTGGCGCGTTGGCGAACATGTGCTTTTGACACATGCGCTGAACGATGTTGCGTAGCCACAGAATGAAAGAGCTCAGAAGACTGATGGCGTGCAGGGAGCTCAGCAGGAACTGTAGGATGGTCAGAGACCGCAGGGCGATGATCCTCAAATGAGCGCTGACGCTCAGAAGAGAGCTGACGAGCAGGAGAGCGCTGACGAGGAGGGCGAACATCAGGAGCGCGCTGACGAGGAGGGTGAACATCAGGAGAGTCTTGACGAGCAGGAGAGCACTGACGAGCAGGAGAGCGCTGACGAGCAGGAGAGCGCTGACGAGCAGGAGAGCGCTGACGAGCAGGAGAGCGCTGACGAGCAGGAGAGCGCTGACGAGCAGGAGAGCGCCTGTGCGCTAGCACTGCTCGTGGAAGGGAAGAATCCCTTTGCCCCGAAGGGACCGTTGCCCGTCGGGTGACGAGTTCTCCAGAAGGCGAAGATCTGTCAGGAGTTGGTGAACGGTCTGCAGAGAGGTCCAAGGGAGACGGAGCTGTAGGTTGAGGCCGACGAGGAGAGTCCCCTTCGGAGGAAGAAGATCCAAAAAGGCGCCTCTTAACCCCCTTGTAAGGGGAAGGGAGGCCCTCGCGACGTAGCGGACGGTGAGCCTTACGGCGGAGGCGGCCTCAGGGAAGATCATCGGGACCATCGGTCCTCCGAAGGGGAGTCTCAGCCAAAGCACTTCCCTTGGAAGGAAGCTGAGCAGCAGCAAAAACCGAAGGACTCACTTCCCCCTTCGAAGGATGTACGGAAGGGGGAGGAGAGCCCTCAGCACCATCAACCTCAACAGCACCTGCGGAGGATTGCCCAGACACGTCGGAGGCTTCTGCTACCACGACGTCGACGATAAACAGAGGGTCTACCTCTGCTACCGCCGGCGACTGCTTAACAGCGGCCCCCAACGAGACAAGGTCAATAAAGGCGACCCTGGAGGGCAAGCCCTTAAGCCCCAGGGAAGACCAAATCTGCAAAAGATCATCATTAGTTAAAGCATTATCAACAACTTCCCCCGGAGGAGGAGGGGGAACCGCCTCGCTATGGGAGGCGACGCCCTCTCCCCCCACCCAAGGTCGGGAAACAGAACTAGGGCCTGAGCTACCACTCGGCCGACTCTCCTTAGGAGCCGGACGAGGGGGAGCTTCTGAGGAGGTTTGGGCGGCGGAAGAAGAATCCCGAGAGCCCTCCTCCTTCAAGGCAAACCCCGAAGGAGAACGGTCTCTCTTGGACTTCTTCTTACGCCAGCGGCCAAACCTCTCCCACTGGGAGGCAGACCACTCCCTGCACTCATGGCACATGTTCTCCTGGTCACACCGTCGGCCCCGACACTGAGGGCAAAGGGTGTGAGGATCCGTAGCTACGTCCGACATAAAGGTCCCACAAGGACGACCAGGGCATGTACGCATTGTAAAATAATAATAATGAAGGTCAACTTCCAACCAACACACACGCTGTAGACAGAAAAAGCAGAAAAATTAAAGGCTGTCACGAGGACGATGAACAGACACGTCTGATCACCGCCGAGCCAAAAGTGAAGTGAAGCAAGTCACCGGTGTGTGGGGGGGAGGGGTAGCAAGCTACCCTTCCCCTACCCCCCGCTAAATAGCGCGGGGGTAATTAACCCTCGTTAAAACTATTGGCTCGTCATTTCAGCTGCGCTAAAAGGTAAACCCAATGTAAATAGCATGGTTTGTATTTCGGTTACGGAACAAACAAATTTTTGAATATACTTACCCGCTGGTTATATAATGGCTGAAGTCTCCTGACGCCGTGGCAGAAATTCAAAATCTCGCACTATCGTAGATATGGCAGGTGTACACCCGCGCCCTAGCGGTACCACAGGTGGAACTACACCCAGCAACCTCAGTTCTTCCAAGCCTCATAGCAATACCACAGGTAGTCTCTAGAGGGGAGGAGGGCGGGTGTTAAATTTATATAACTAGCGGGTAAGTATATTCAAAAATTTATTTTATTATGAAAATATCATTTTTAAATATAAAACTTACCCACTGGTTATATAATGGCTGATTGACACCCCTTGGAGGCGGGTCAGAGACAGCTACATATTGAAAATTCACTTAAGCATTACAAACACCCAACTTAAATGGTTCTCACCTGATAAAGAAGCTGACAGCAATGATACTCTGCCTCATTTCGTCCGCTATCCTTAGGAGATCCAGTGATCCACTTGGGGCTGATGATCTCTAGGAGCTGTCAAACCGTACAATCACCTATAACATGACAGGACCTCAACTAATACCATTGTTCCGGGCGCACTCTGGGAACAAATTGACCACCTGATCAAACCAAAGATTGCGGAAGGCTGACGACCAGCCTCCACAAACAACCATAACTTATGAGTTCCAAGAGATAGAAAAGGGGGTATTAGGAAAAGGGAACGTAGTGGTGGATCATTCACCTACTATCGCATTCGCTGCTACGAAAGGACCCAATGTATAACAGTCCTCATAATGCGTTTGAACATGTTTCAAATAATGGGATGCGAAAACTGACTTACTCCTCCAAAAGGTCGTATCCATCAAACTTTGTAGAGAACGATTCTGTTTAAAAGCTACTGAAGTCGCTACCGCTCTGACTTCATGTGTCTTTACTTTGAGAAGCCTCTGATCCGCTTCATCACACTGAGCGTGAGCTTCTCGAATTAACAGTCTTATGAAAAAAGACAAGGCATTCTTTGACATGGGCAGTGAGGGATTTCGGACTGCACACCACAGAGCGTCTGAATCGCCTCTTAGATTCTTTGTTCTGTCCATATATAGCCGTAATGCTCTTACTAGACAGAGCACCCTCTCCAACTCATCTCCCACCACATCATAAAGGTTAGGGATCTCGAAGGATTTGGGCCATGGCCGAGTAGGATTTTCATTCTTAGCCAAAAACCCCAGTTGTAAAGAACAAATGACTTTTCCATCCCGAAAACCAATGTTCCTGCTTAAAGCGTGTACTTCACTTACTCTTTTAGCGGTGGCTAGGCTAACCAGAAACAAAGTTTTCAAGGTTAAATCCTTAAAAGAAGCCCAGTGCAAAGGCTCAAACCTGTCACTCATGAGAAATTTAAGCACCACATCCAAATTCCAGGCAAGGGAGCTGATTGAATTTTCTTGGTGGTATCAAAAGACCTAAGCAAGTCCTGTAGATCCTTATTATTGGAGAGATCTAAGTTCCTTTGCCTAAAAACCATAGCCAACATACTCCTGTAACCTTTAATTGTAGATGATGAGAAGTTATGTTTATTCTTAAGGTCAATGGAAAAATCTGCTATCTGGGTTAGAGAGGTACTGGATGAAGAAATCACGTTAACCCTACACCACTCTCTGAACAACTCCCACTTGGACTGATACACCTTGATGGTGGAAGACCTCCTTGCCCTCGCAATAGCCTTGGCTGCCTTCTTCGAAAATCCTCTAGCTCTAGCGAGTTTTTCGATAGTCTGAAGGCAGTCAGACGTAGAGCTCGGAGGTTTAGATGGTTTCGGGCCAAGTGAGGTTGTCTGAGAAGATCTGGTCTTAAGGGAAGGCTTCTCGGGAAATCTACCATCCATTCCAGTACCTCTGGAAACCAGCTTCTTGACGGCCAGAACGGGGCTATCAGTGTCATCCTGGTTTCTTCGTGGGATACGAACTTCTGTATCACTTTGTAATGAATCTTGAAAGGGGGAAAAGCATAAACCTCCATGTGAGACCAGTTCATTAGAAAAGCGTCTATGTGAATGGCTTCAGGATCTGGTACCGGAGAGCAGTAACACTCCAGTCTCTTCGTCTTTGCGAGACGAGAGGACGACCCCATAAACGCCACAGACTTTTGCAGACGTCTCGGTGTAAAATCCATTCTGGTGGGGAGAACTTGACCCCTCCTGCTGAGTCTGTCTGCACTCACATTGTTGACCCCTTGAATAAACCGAGTCAAAAGTGTCGCTTTCCTTTCCTCTGCCCAAATGAGAAGAGGCCTTGCCATCTCGTACAAAGTCCAAGAGTGGGTCCCGCCTTGTTTTGTAATATAAGCAAGAGCTGTAGTGCTGTCCACATTGATTTGGACTACTTTGCCCCTGATCTGCTTCTCGAAGCCTTTGAGGGCCAGATGAATTGCCAAAAGCTCCTTTTGGTTGATGTGGAGAGTTGTTTGCTCCACTGTCCAAGTCCCCAAGAGCTCCTTCTTCCCCAGTGTAGCTCCCCACCCCGAGTTTGAGGCGTCGGAACACAACACGAGGTCTGGGCTCTTCTGATATAACAATAAGCCTTACTTCAGTCTGTGCTCGTTGTCCCACCATTGACGATGATTGATTGATTGATTGAAAGTTTTCTGGCATCCTGACGTCTAAGGTCATTGACGCCGATACCATTTACTGTATATGAAAATTAAAAGAGAATTCGATTAAAACCATAAAAATTAAGAAGTCATTAAAATAGTTAAATAGTTTTCAGAAGACCTGCTTCTGAAATAAATCTAAAAATTCCGCTCGCATAGTAAGAAACATCATGTCCAAGAATCTTGGCAAGGATAAACCTGCCATCCTCACCTCGAGCCTCAAACAGATATCTATTTCTTAAGTTAGTAAAATTAGGGCATTCGGTCAACAAATGCCTCACTGTTAAAGGTACTAAGCAGTCCTCGCAATACGGTTGGTGTTGGCCCTTCAGCAGAAACTCGTGTGTCAACCGTGTGTGACCAATACGGAGACGACAAAGAGTTGTCTCCCATTTTCGGGGAATCATGTTATACCTCCAAGGTGATATGATATTTGTTACTTCCCTCATTTTATTGCCGTCTTGACTGTCCCAGTGCTGTTGCCATTTATCACAAACCAATTTCTTAATGTAAGGTAGGAGATCGTTACATGGAATGGGATACCTCCTTGGTAGCAACTCGGATGCCGCATTCTTCGCCAGTAAATCTGCCTTCTCATTCCCAGACACACCTACATGTGCTGGAACCCAACAAAATCGAACAGTTATACCTTTCCGTCCAATAATAAAAAGCCATTCTAAAATCTTTAAAACTAGAGGGTTACTAGAATTAAAAACTTCTAAAGCTTGAAGAACACTCCTTGCATCACTAAAAATTGTAAAATTACCCTCCTTTTCCAAAGCTATTTTCTCAATAGCGGTTAATATGCCATACAGTTCGGCAGTAAATATGGAAGCTGTTAGAGGAAGTGCACCTCTACAATTAAAATCATTACTATGTACTCCAAATCCAACGCCAGCATCAGATTTGGAGCCATCAGTATATATAAAAGTCGATCCCCTATGTTCTTCGACATGTTCCATAAAAAGAGACCTGGATTCTAAGTCAGTCATATTCTTCTTAACTCCAATAAAGTATTTACAAAAAGATATGTCAGGTAATTTCCATGGAGGGGTTGATGATACCTTGAATGGAAGTACCTTATTTCTAATTATATCCAGACTATTTAAAAATCGTTTCACCCGAAAGCCATAAGGTTGAGGAGATTTTGGGTGCAACTCAAAGTATGATGCGTGTCTTACAAGGCTTGCAGTCTGAAAGGCTAGAGAGCTAGGGAGTCTTTGCAATCTAAACCAATACCGAAGAATGGAAGACATTCGGTAGAGGTCTAGAGGTAACTCTCCAGCATCAACAAGGAGACTTGGGATAGGCGAGGTTTTAAAAGCTCCAGTAGATAATCTAATACCTGCATGATGTATCGAGTCTAATATTTTTAACCGGCTTGGGGTGGCTGAAGAATATACCTCACAACCATAACTAATTTTGGAAAAAATCATGGCCTTGTATAATTTTAAAATAGTATTGCGGTCTGCCCCCCATGATGTATGGGACAATACTTTTAAGATATTCAGAGCTTCAACACATTTAGCTTTTAGCGCTTTTAGGTGAGAAACCCATGTAAGTCTACAGTCAAATATCAAACCTAAAAATTTGGTTTCCGATACACATGGTATCCGTTGACCTTTAATGTATATATCCGGGTCTGGATGTACTCCCCGGATACGACAAAAATAGACAATGGTAGTTTTACTTGTCGAGAACTTAAATCCATTCATGTCAGCCCACTGGATAATTTTATCAATAGAGAGTTGGATTTTTCTCTCAACCATTGCCATTCTAGTGCCAGCAAATGATATTGAGAGATCATCCACAAATAGTGTTGAGAGAACATCCTGGGGAATGGCTGAGGATATCCCATTAATTGCTAGTGCAAAAAGGGTTACACTCAGCACACTACCCTGAGGAACTCCTTCTTCCTGGCACTTACTCTCTGATAGAGTTTCCCCCACTCTCACTTGAAAAACTCTACGTGAAAGAAATGCCTGAATAAATAGTGGCAGCTCTCCTCTCAATCCCAATTCATGAATGGTTTTAAGAATACCATATCTCCATGTGGTATCATATGCCTTTTCAAGGTCAAAAAATACTGTAACATGGTGCTGTTTGGAAGCAAAGGCTTCACAAATAGATGACTCAAGTCGTATCAACACATCAGTCGTTGAGTGCATTTTTCGGAATCCACATTGAATCGGTGATAAAATACCTTTCTTTTCAAGGTACCATATCAGCCTTGCATTGACCATCTTCTCCATGATTTTACATAAACAAGATGTCAATGCAATAGGACGATAGTTTGCTGCTAAAAACTTGTCTTTACCGGGTTTTAAAAAGGCTAAAATAATGGCTAGTTCCCAAACACTTGGGTAGCTATGATCATGCCATATTCTATTAATAATGCTTAAAATAAATAGCTTTGTATTAAAATGTACATGTTTAATCATTGCATATGGAATTCCATCGGGTCCAGGGGCTGTATCGTTGCAATGAGCAAGTGCGGAATCAAATTCTCTTTCAGTGAAAGGAGAATTATACGACTCTTCCCTTCTTGTTGCAAAATTTAAAATTTTCTTTTCTTCAGTGCTCCTATACTGGTGACCAGGGGCTCCTTCACACTTGCTGGATACATTTGAAAAATTATTAGCCAGGGCATTGCTAACTTCATTTGCTTCAGTTACATACTGGCCATTCACCTTCAACACTGGTGGTGGGTTGGGGGTGAATTTGCCAGCTATCCTTTTTACTTTCCTCCACACAGAAGATGGTGGTGTTCTACTGTTAATGGAGGAAACAAAAGACATCCATGACTGGCGCCTTGCTTCTTTCATGGCACGACGGAACTGTGCTCTACATTTCTTGTACATTATTAAATTCTCATCAGTTCTGCGTCTACGCAATCGTGTTAGAGATCTTCTTGTGGCTCTGTGGAGTGCAGTTAGTTCTGAAGACCACCACGGGACTGGTCGTCGTTTGAATAACCCTGTTGTTTTGGGAATTGAATTGACTCCTGCTGTATGAAGAGTTCCATTCAGTAGGTCTATGGCATCATCAACACTTTCAAACTGTTCTGCTCTCCCTTCGATTTCACTTAGCTCACAAAATTTAACCCAGTCTGCCTTGTCTAGATTCCAACGTGGCGATCTTTGCAAAGGCGGACCCTTGTTGGTGTTTATAATGATTGGTGCATGATCACTAGTATGCCAATCATCTAATGTCCTCCAATCAAAATCAAGAAGGCAGTTAGAGCTTGCAATTGAAAGGTCAATGCATGACAAAGTACCTGTCTGAACATGGAAGTGTGTGGGCTCTCCGGTATTAAGGAGTCCCACATCCTCATTCTCCACAATTGATGAGATAATATTGCCCCTTGTGTTGGCCAAAACATCACCCCATAAAGGATGTCTACCATTCATATCTCCCAGTAAGAGAAAAGGTTGAGGGAGTTGTTGAATGACCTCTGCTAAATCATCATATAAAATATTATCATTTGGAGGTAAGTACAGAGAGCATATTGTATATTTTCTCCCTATATCAATTTGTACAACAACTGCCTGCAGGGTTGTACGTATAGACATGGGTATTTGGGGAACATCTCGACGAATGTACATGAGACTTCCGCCATGGCTCCCTGCTTGTTGATTATATGGTGTTCTATAGCTAACATACTCTCGAGGACTAGGAGTGTTAGAATCAAGCATACTTTCCTGTAGACATACAATTATGGGGGAATGCTCATGAATTAGGAGCTTAAGTTCTTCATATTTCGCCCTCAAACCCTGACAGTTCCATTGCAATATGGAGGAGAAAACTATGGATTATTTCTGGAAGACATCTTGGATGAGGTCTTCCCATTAGCAGTTTTTAATGTAACATTATTACCAGTATGTTTCTTCAGAGGTGGTCTTGTTATGTTGGGTTTAACGTTGGTGTTTTTCTTTGTATTCTTTTTATCTATTTGTTGAGGTGGATGGTGGACCTCAACTTGAATTTCTGATTTATTCAGTCCATCTTCTGGTTCATTAGAAACATCAACAGACAAAACATCAAATTTATTTGATGTCATAACCTTAACGTTTCTAATGGAGGGTGGAGAGAGAGATGGAGGTCTCTCTCTTTTGCGATTAATAGATGGTGGGATTCGAGGTTTTTGCAACTTTCCCACAACAGGTGCATCAGGTAAGTTAGTCTTAAGTGGAACCTCCATCAGATCAGGCAAGGACATGGCCTGAGAGAGGTTTGTATTACTTTTTGTAATGGCGGCTGAAGGCTGTACAGCAATGGGCAATGACCTAGTGTTAATACACCGTGGTAAAGCCTCAGGAGGTGATAAGGTTACCTCGTTATTTGACATTTTGTCAGATAGTATACTTTTTTTTGAGCTATTGGCAGTGCTAGGTTGGTTTGATTTTAATGCCTTAGCATATGTATTTGATTTATTTAATAGTCTTTTGGCATGGGTCACACTTATGTGTTCTAAGTTTGATTTGTTGAGGGCAGCTTCCTCCAACTTATATAGCTCGCAAATCTTGTCTGTGGATTTGTGATTCGAGCTGCAATTTAAACACCTGGCTCCAAGTGCACACTCTCCATGGTAAGATTTGGAGCAAATACCACACATCTTCTCATTTTTGCAAACTTTGGACGGGTGCCCAAATTTAAAACAATTAAAGCATTGCAATGGCTTCTGCTTGAAGGGTCTTACTTTAATCCTTTCGTTCTCGATAATAATATGAAAAGGTACATCAGCATCCTGGAACGTAAGGATTATCATTGATGTACCTGGGACTTTATGAACTTTCCAAACATTTAATGGACACATGGCCAGTATCTCCTCCTCTGTAAAATCATATAGGTCTCTGTTAAAAACTACGCCCCTTCCGTAGCTAAAATTTAGGTGGGGTTTGACATCTAACTTAATGTCATCATTATTTATTTTCATATTGGACAATATTACCGACTGTGTACTGGATTTGGCATGGATAAGGAAACTATTTTTTCCGAAACGAGATATATCGCCTGGTGCAATAGTTCCTACTTTTTTCTGAATCAATTTGCATATTTTAAAATAATTCCCTGTAACCCCCTTTGATTCAGCTATAAGCCACATCGGTGGTTTTGGATTTCTCTGGGAGGGCATGACTAAATCTGTGCCTTTTTCCAACCAATCGGCAGGCCTGTACACATCTAAATCTTTTGGTACCTTATCGCAGAGAGCAGCCGCGACATTCAAGTTATTAATTTTAATATTATTCAAATTACTTATTGCACTAAATGCTTCGTCATAACTACTATAAGATATCCATGAATCCCAAGTTTCAGCTTCAAGTTTCATCCTTATTTCTTTTATGCATCCATAGCATTCAAATGCTTTACATAGATCATCATAATTTGTTTCTATTGGAATTTGTGTAACATGGAGGATTCGAAGTTTCCTCGTGTTACCCAAATTACTCGATTTAGAAATATCAGTAGAATGGTCCTTTCCCGTTCCGAGGTCATCAACAGAGCTATCCCTTATCACATTAGCAGAGGTCGTCAACAGTGCCGGGGGAGAGTCAGCGTATCCAGGGGATGGGGGTTCGTTCCTTAAAGAATCCATTATAGTAAAGAGAGGGAAAAGAGTTAGTTTGATGTACCTGCTCAAGAATGTTAGGCCATCACGCGTCGGAAAGGAAATTTGCACTCTCTACTATCGGCACAATGAGAGTATACTTCCCAGATGGTCCACTCCATACCCTACCCGAAGGATAGCATCAAAACAGATATAGAGGCACAGGTGTAAGCTGAACCCGCCTGTTAGGACTGAGACCAAGAAATTATGGAATCATCCTCCCCATATCTATAATGACGGGCTTCCGGCCAAAAGCCGAGAGTCCTACCCCAAGCATTGGATCCCTCTGGATTCCGAAGACCCAACACTTGAGAATAGTTCCGCCAAAAAGGTCCAAACCATCTTCGGGATGGCTGAAATCATCCAATACTCTCATATATAGCTTTGAATGCAAACACCTCCCAACCGCGATACCTCCTCCCACTCATCAAAGCAGGCAGCAATAAAGGATGTATGAACATCCCCGCCGGGGCTACAATGGATGTGAAAACATCCAAGCCATAGGAGAAAAGAAAAAAAAAATAAATAAATAAATATATATGTACATAATATATACACACATATAATGAGGGAAATTTTTCTCATAGAGTTTGGAAAGCAAGACTAAAGAAAGTTTGTGAAATTAGGATAAGGTTGAAGTAGTATTGAGAAAAAGAAAAAGGTAAAAGAGAGAAATTTAGATTCGAACTGGGGGAGCAATTTCCCCAAGTTCGAGAGCCCTCTTGCCCGTCACCAAGTTTCAGCACGGGAATTAAATGCCGTGCTGAAGCTTAATGACTTCATCAAGGCATTCTCTCATTAAGAGGGCCATTGACGATGAGACTTGATGGATTTCGTGATGGGAAATCACGTAAAAGAGACATCTGAAGACGCATGGCTTGCTTCTTCGGACCCTCTCTGTATTTGGGCAAAAGATCCACTGGGTCTGTGACTAACGGAGGAATAGCTAGGAAGGGGATCTTGTAACCCTCCTTTAACACTTGGACGGACCAGGGGTCCGCTCCATTCCTCTCCCAGATCTTCCAGAAGTGAATCAACCTGGCATCCACTGCTGTCTGAAGGATAGGGCAGTCAGACTCTACCTCGGCCGGTTTTGTTTCCTCTGCTCCTAGGTTTGGTTCCGTCTGGTTTGAAAGAGCCCCTTCCGGAGGGTTTCCCACGAAAGGACTGAGAAGGTTGAAAACCAGTAGAGACTTCCTTAGGTTTACGCGAAGCAAAGGTTGAAGGCAAAACCTTCCTTGCCGTATTGGTCACCAAATCATGCGTGGCCTTCTGAGTGAGAGCAGTGGCAACTTCCCCTACCAACTCTTGTGGAAATAAGGTGGTAGACAAAGGAGCAAATAGTAGCTCCGCTTTCTGGTAGGGAGAAACTCCTGCTGAGAGAAAAGAGCACATCATGGCCCTTTTCTTGAAGATTCCAGCTGTGAACAGGGCATCTAACTCATTAGAGCCATCCCTCACACCTTTGTCAAGCAGGACATCAAATGAACAAGGCCACTAGTGTCTGTGTCCTTCATATCTGAGACCCTCTTACTTAAAGCTCCCAAAGACCAGTCTAGGTAATTAAGCACTTCGAAGGCCCTGAACAGACCCTTAAGCAAATGATCGAACTCCGTCATTGACCACCAAACCTTTGTTTTACTTAAGGCTAGACGACGAGACGAATCTACCAAACTTGAGAAATCTCCCTGGGCAGAAGAAGGAAATCCCAAGCCCAGCACTTCACCAGTATCGTACCACACACTAGATTTAGAGGCCAATCTTGTGGGAGGAGAAGCAAAGGCCGTTTTGCCAAGAGTTCTCTTAGAGTCCATCCAGGAACCCATTAACTTCAAGGCCCGTTTAGAAGACCGTGAAAGTACCATCTTAGTATAAACCGGCACTTTGGTTCCTTTACCTAAGATAAACTCCGATGGAGGAGAACGAGGGGCCACAGGAGTAAAATGATCAGGAAAAACTTCTGTAAGAATCAACATAAATTTTCTAAGGTCAACAGCATGTTGATAATGTTTTTCTTCCTCATTCTCAGAAACCTCCTCTAAAGCCTCGTCCACATCAGACTTCTCTTCAAGTTCGTCTTCTGGCAGTGCAGCAACTGCTGCAGCCTGAACTGAAGGATTAACGTCTGAATGAGACCGCCTGTCAGAGTCAATAACTTCATCCAACTGAAGAGGAGAGGTCGAAGTTGACTGATGAGAGCCGTGGGTGGGTCGACGCTCGCCGTCAATGGTTAACTCTCGAGTGTTGTCCCGTGAACGCTTAGAATCCGCATGCTGTTGCACTGACCGACGTTTGGTGTCAGGCGTCAACTGCCGAAGGTCGCCGCGTGGACGCGTAGCGTCCGCTTGCTGTTGACGTGAAGGATCTCTGCCGTCAAACGATGACTGTTGATGGTCGTCTCGTGGACGCCTAGCGTCCATATGTTGTTGACATAGATGCTTCACAGCGTCAAAAGTTGGCTGCAGAGAATCTTCGTGGCGACGCATTGCGTCCATTTGCCGACGCCGGTGTTCTTTCTCACGTACAGAAGTCGAAATTTGTTTAGAAACAACTCTCTGACGTGACTCATCTATATCAACCTGGTGTCGAGCACTGTGAATTGGAGACCGCCAGTGCAATAACCCGTCAGCACTAGAGACCGCCGTCCGCCTGTGCGACAACTGGTCTGACGTCTGACGCCCAATCGTACTGCCAATACCTGGTTGATAAGAATCCATGAACGACGAGAGCTGTTTTTTCATAGATAAAAGCATACACTATTTAGGATCTTCACTTAATACATTTGACTCCTTCCTCAACGGGAAATCAGTATCATCATCACCACGCTTTTCGGGTGAGGAAAGCCAGTCTAAAAGGAGTGGTGGCGCATGAATCGTAACATCGGCCATAGAAACAAACTCAGAGTCGGAAAGTATTTTCTTTACTCGAATACCGTGATCTGGATGCTTCGCAGGAGTACAAGCAACGGGAGAACGGAAACGCTCAGGGGAATCCCACGTACTAGAGCCTGGACGTGCAGGCGATTCCGGACGCTGAACAACCGCATGCGACCTTTTAAGCGGTCTAGACGCTCGACGCCACATCTCACTACCCGAACCTTCATCGGAGGACGGGGATAATGTACTAACCTCATCTTTCCTACGATGAGGGTGAACGACCTGTGTTACGGCAACAGGAACGTTCGAAGGAACGTCTGCATGATTGATGAAGCTTCTCGTTCCCTTTAGCCGTTCGACTTTACTTCTCCCATGGGTTCGAGAGCTCGAAAGAGGTCTTAGGCTAGGCGAACGACAAGATCGTGCAGACGCACCCTCCACAACACTGAACACGTTAGAAACACTTTCCACATTTCCGACATTTTCACGATTTTTCAGTACATTTAATTCAGAAAAAATTTTATTTCTATCCGCCGATAACGACTCAACTTTTTCACCGAGAGCCAGAATTGCGGTAAACATGACAAATTCGGAGATAATTTGTATTTTTCCCAACCATACAAACCTTAGCTATTTACATTGGGTTTACCTTTCGGCGTAGCTGAAATTGACGAGCCAATAGATTTTAACGAGGGTTAACTACCCCCGCGCTAGTTAGCGGGGGTAGGGGAAGGGGTAGCTTGCTACCCCTCCCCCCCCACACACCAGTGATTTGCTTCACTTCACTTAGAGGTAGGACTTGCCTTGGGGGACAGGGCTGGCGGGCAAATATGTGTAAATAGCTAAGGTTTGTATGGTTAGGAAAAATACAAATTATCTCCGAATTTGTCATTTGTTCCGTAACCGAAATACAAACCACGCTATTTACATAGGGTGACTTACCCTTAGGAAGGGTGGAAAGTCCCCAGCCTTACTGGCTTTGGCTTACCCGGGGACTCAGAATCCGAGTGAGCAGCACTCGAGAAAAAAAAAAAAAAAAAAAAAAAAAAAGAGTCCCTGCACCTCGCAAGTTCTTGCTACGCAAGAAACGTGCGGCCTACATAAGCTTGTGTGTGGAGGGAAGAAGTGTGACTTGTCCTAGGAAGTCGACCTGAAGTCCTTTAGCTGGAATTCTAGGCTAGGACGTTCCCAATACCACCTCGTCAGGGTATGGGGAACGCGACAGTATTAACTCAATACTAGGAACACAAGGAAGCATGGTTTATCTGCAGAGGTTTGAGGTCAGCTATGCAGAGAACCCAGGATGCTGCTTTCCCCCAAGAGAGGGGAGGATGACGAAAGAAGTAAGGGCCAGACATACTTCTTTCATTCATGCAGTCTAAAACCGGATAACAATGCCCTCAACCTTCTGCTACCTGTCCAATAAGGAGCCTGAGGTTAGACCAGCTGTTGTGTAGCCACCACAGGGCCGATAGACGTATCGAGGCTCCAGTGGGTCACGTCCTGCAGGTAGTGGGCTGTGAAGGTCATTAGACGCTTCCAGACTCCAGCTTATAGCACCTGCGTCACAGAGTAGTTTCTCTTGAAGGCCAGGGACGTTGCGATGCCTCTGACATCGTGTGCCCTAAGGCGACGTGACCGAGGAGGATCTGGATTCAGGGCGTGATGGATGACCCTTTGAGTCCCGGCTGAAAAGGCATTCTTGATGACCCTCCTCTCCGTCCTCCCTGTGCTCCCAAACAGGGCTTGCACGCGAGGACAAACTGCAGCTGTTCTTTAAGATAACCCCTCAGACTCCTTACTGGGCCTAGTAGGAGAAGGTCTGGGTCATCTGTTACAGAACGGAGACTCGAAATCCTGAATGAGTCGACCGAAGGTCGGGACTTCCAGATTTTGAGTCTAGTAACCAACTCAGGGACGAACCTGAACGTTACCTCCACCTATCCTCTTGAGTGGGTGACGCCGTACGAGAAACCATGAAGTTCGCTGACACGCTTGGCCGAGGCCAGAGCGAGCAGGAGCACCGTCTTCCAAGACCGGTGACGATCAGAAGCCTGGCGTAATGGTTCGCAAGGAGATCTCTTAAGAGCCCTAAGAGCCCGAACTATGTTCCATGGAGAAGGTCTCACTTCCGAATGGGGCAGGTAAGTTCGTAGTTACGTATGAGCGAAGAAAGATCCAGCGAGGAGGAAATGTCTATTCCTTTCAGCCTGAAGGCCAGGCTAAAGGCTAAGCGATAGGCTTCCACCGCCGAGAGCGAAAGGCGCATTTCCTCCCGCTGATAGACAATAACTCCGCTATTGCTGGAATAGTGGCATCAAGGGGAGAGGCACCACTCCCACAACACCAACCACCGAAGATTCTCCACTTCACCTGGTAGACCCCTGCGGATGACTTTCGCAGGTGTCGAGACATCCACTCCGTAACTTGTTGCGGAACGCCTCTCTCTGTGAGGGGATGCTGGATGGTCTCCAGGCGTGAAGCCGAAGCGATGCTACGGCTTGTGGTAGATGTCGCAGTGTGGTTGTTTGAGTAGCTCGTGTCGTGGGGGAAGTTCTCTCAGGAGTTCCGTCAGGAGATGCAGAAGTTCCGGGAACCACTCTGCATGATGCCGCAGCGGAGCTATCAGAGTCATCGACAGGTTGACCGATAGTCTGGTCTTGTTGAGCCCCCCTTCTCAACAGACAGAACGGTGGGAAGACGTAGACGTCGATGTTGTCCCACCGTGTAGGAAGGCATCTTGCCAGAGTGCCTTGGGGTCTGGGACTGGGAGAAGTACAGCGGCAGCTTGAAAATCAAGGCTGTCGCAAACAGGTCCACAAGGTCAGGACCTGTTGGCTACCAGGGAGGGCCGAAGACCACTCGGTACTCTTTATCTGTGAAGTCCTGCTCAGACTGTCGGAGAGCACATTCCTTGTCCGGAATGAAACGAGCCGATAGGGTATGAGTGGACTTCGGTTCATCTCAGTATCTCCACTGTAAGATGAGAAAGTCGATATGAAAAGGTACCTCCCTGCTTGTTGAAACAAAAGGCACTACCGTGGAGTTGTCGTCCACGGAGTGACTCGCCAGGGTCTGTTGGAAGTGTTGAGGGGCCAGACTACGGCCTTCATTCCTAGCAGATTGATGTGGAGGTACCCTTCTGGTTCTGACCATAGGCCTGATTCAGAACGTGGACCCCCCCCCCCCTTGTTTTGACGAGTCCGAGAACAGCATCAAATGCGGGGAAAGGGCGAGAAGATTCATTCCCCTGCAAAGGTTTCCATAGGTCAACTACCACTACAGGTCCATTCGTTCCGCAGGTCCCGAAGGGACCAGAATGTCCGGGGAATCGTTGTCTTGATTCCACCGGGACTTGGGCCGCCGACGCAGCGATCTCATCCTGAGGCGGCCGTTGGAACTAGCTTGGCCAAGGAGGAAAGGTGACCTAGGAGGCGTAACCAAGATTGGGCTGGAAGCTCTCATTGTCTGAGGAAAGGTTCTGCGATTCTCCTCAGCCTTGCTATCCTGCCATCTGATGGGAAGGCTTGGTGATTGGAAGACTTCCCGAGAATTACCATGATCCCTAGATCTTGGCAAAGTCCCAGAAGCTTGTCTCGGTGTTGAGGAAGGGTCGATTCCGAGACTGCCTGGGATAGCCAGTCATCCAGAAAGCGAAGGAGACGGATGCCGCTCCTGTGTGGCCATGAAGATAACAGGGTGAACATTCTGGAGGACACCTGTGGTGCTGCGGGGAGATCGAAACACCGTACCTTGAACCGGTATATCTTGTTGTCTAGGCTGAATTTCAAGTATTTCCTGGAAGACGGATGGATTGGGATCTGGAAGTACCCGTCCTTCAGCTCCAGTGTGCACATGAAGAGTTGTGGTCACACTACAAGCCTGATTGGCTCTGCTGTTCCACGCTGAACGAAGTTTGTTCGACAAACTTGATCAGGGCTGAGAGGTCAAGACAGGTCTCCAGACTTCAGACGCTTTCTTACAAGAAAGAGTTGATTGAAGAAGCCGGGGGGGGGAGCCGTCGATGACCTTTTGGAGAGCCTCCTCTAGAGCATGGTCTTGATCTCTGCCCGAAGGGCTAGCCCCTTTGCCGATCCCATGGCATAGGAGCTCAGCGACACTGGATTTGCTGTCAGCGGAGGTAGGGATGTAAAGAACGGGACGCGATACCCTTGGCTGATCACGGAGATCGTGCAGGAATCGCCCCCGAGCTGCTGCCACCTGAGCGCGCAACCTTGGGCATCCCCCCCACTGGGGACCCTGCAGGGGGGTTGCCAATCCTAGCGTTTGTGGCCTCGGCCGCTCCCTCAGGATTATTGCCTCCCCAGAAGGACTTCCTGCCCTTCTTGCCACTGACAGGAGGGGGCTGCTGTTTAGACACCTTGTCTTAGCTGCCGGGGCTGGTTTCCGATGTCCTAGGCTGACGAGGCTGTTGTTGAGGCGCTGGAGGTTTGTAGGGTCTGGATGCAAGCGCCTATGGAGGAGCGAACCGTGATTAGCTTTCTCCACCTCTCAACTGTCCGTTCCCTGTCCTTGGGCTCAAAACAAGGTCTTTCCAAGAGTGGAAGTGTGTCTGAGCTTGCCGACATCCATGGTTGGGACTTCCGAGAGGAACCTCTCGGTCACTGCATCTCAATGCTTCAACATCGAGTTTGCCCACAAGTTCGAAACTTGGTGAGCCGGGAAACGAGGTGCTCGTGCCCGAGAGGAGAAAACTTTCCATGACCTTCCTGGAGCTCTCCTTGGACAAATTCTCGGATCGCAACAGGATGCCCAGAGATCCAAGCCAGACAACCAGCCACGAAGTGGCCCGCATGGCACACTTTGCGGCTTTCTTCTGGCTTAAGATCTCCGAAGACGAGAATGTCACCTGCCGGGCGGAGAATTTCTCGAGAGAAGAACTCCCTGGGGAGACCCTTCCACGGAATGGTGGAGAGGAAGGGCTAAAACCAGGTTCCCCCATGATCTCGAAGTACCTCCTATGCTGACGGCTGACAGACGCAGTGTCAGCGACTCCCGCTAGGGGAAAGGGAATCGAACGATCCTGAGGAGTAGAGATGATGGGGCCTGCCTGAGAAGAATGTTGCCCAGACCTCTCTGAAGATTCTTCCTGCTCTTGTATGTGCCATGCTCTGCGTTTACGGGGAGAAGATCATGAACTGAAAGTACGCGCCGCCCCAGAAGACTCGCCAGGTTACCCGTGTTGCGATAACCCGACGGGAATATCAGTCGAAATCACCCTGGCGCTCGCGCGATGGCAAATCGTTGGTTCGCGCGCGGGCGAACGTGGGCGTGCAGGCGCGTGGGTGCGAGGGCGCGCAGGCGAAAGCAGTTAAAAGGACGAGCGCTGGAGGTCGGGAGACCGATGTCGTGTAGGCGGCAATCGCGCTGGGGCTCGCGCGATGGAAAATCGTTGGTTGGCGCGCGGGCGAGCACAGGTGCGCGTGTGCGTGGGCGCAAGAGCGAACACAGGTGCGCGTGTGCGTGGGCGCAAGGGCGAGCGCAGGCGGCCGGGAGACCGATGGCGCGTATGCGAGCGATGGCGCGCTGACGAGCGATGGCGCGTCTTGGCGAGCGATGGCTCGTAGGCAAGCGAGGGTGGCGACCGATGGCGCGTGGGCAAGCGATGGCGCATGGGCAAGCGATGGCGCGTGGGCAAGCGATGGCGCGTGGGCAAGCGATGGCGCGTGGGCAAGCGATGGCGCGTGGGCAAGCGATGGCGCGTGGGCAAGCGATGGTGCGTTGGCAAGCAATGGCGCGTAGCGACCGATCGCGTACAGGAGAGGTAACGCGTGGGCGCGTAGGAAACCTACGACGATTGAAGCGTTGGCGCATTGAAAACGCTTGCGCGCAAGCGAAGAATCGCGCGGGCGCATAGGAGATCGCTGGCGCGTAAGAAGAGCCCAGGGGTGCCTGTGAGCGCCTGTGTGCTAGCTTAGGTGTCTCCTGGGCGGCGCGGTGAAGTGGAGGCGCTGCGAGTCCAGAAGAACCTGTGAGCGCCTGTGCGCTAGCGTAGGAGCTTCTTGAACTGCGAGACGAGGCAGGAACCAGGAGATCGTAGGAGCGTAGTTGCGTGGCCAGGAGAAATGCGCGGCCAGACGTATGAGATTGTCGGCGAGGAGGTGAGGGAATAACTCCTTGCCTGCGCCCAGATCCAAAGATCATGAGCGCGTGAGCGAACGATGGCGCGTATGCGCACATGAGGAAGGGGGCGCAGGTGCACGTGGAGTTCAGTGAAGAAAAACCTCCCTGCTTGCGCCCAGATCCGGAGATAGTGGGCGCGAGGGCGAACGTTGGCGTGCATTGCGCACATCAGGAAAGGGTGAGCAGATGTGTGCCGGCGAGCAGGCGATCGTGGGCGTTCAGGAGACCGTAGGCGCGCATGGCGCGTAGCCGCACAGAAGGTCTCAGAAGAGTTGACGATCAGGAGTTGATTCAGCAGAAGTCTGGTCCACAGCAGGAGACTTGCACCCAGATCCGGAGATCGTGGGCGCGAGGGCGAACGTTGGCGTGCATTGCACACATCAGGAAAGGGTGATCAGATGTGCGCCGGCGAGTAGGCGATCGTGGGCGTTCAGGAGGCCGTAGGCGCGCATGGTGTGTAGCCGCACAGAAGGTCTCAGAAGCATTTGCGAACTACTGCGCGCACGAGGATGCACAGGTAAAAAAAAACCTGGCACCAAAGGGCTTACTCACATGTGAGATAAGCCCTTAGCCCCGAAGGTACCGGAGCCCGTTGGAAAACGGGGTGAAGAGGCGCCCACAGCGCTACTGCGTCCAGGAACGGAGAAGGAAGACAAGAAGATCAGGCAGGTGTCGAAGATCGCGGATGAACTGCTGACAGGTCTAGAGAAGCAGCTGCAACTGTCTGTTCTCGTCGAGGAGGATCCTCTGCGGCTGAAGATGAAGACGACCACGGACAGGAGCACCATCATCAGTCCTCCGAAGAGGAGTCTCTGTTAGTGAACTCCCCCGAGGGGTAGAGACACTCGCAGGAGAGACCGTTGGACTCAGCTGCCCCCTCGAAGATGTTCGGAGGGGGAACTGAGCCTTCAGCAACAACAGCAGAGGAGTCCTCCGGAGAGGAGTCTCTATGAGTGTCCTCTCTCGCGAACGAGAGAGATGAACACTTCGTAGGAGAGACAGGAAGAACTGATGAAGGCGCCCCTTAGGGCCGTTGGATCAGCAAGCTGACCATAAAGAGCAACCCTCCAAAGAGGAGCTCCTGAAGCTGCTCAGCCCCTTGAGCGTAGCTGCAAGTGCGACCGCTCAGCACCAAGAGCATAGTCGCACGAACTCCATGGTCCGGCCTTGCAACCGCTCAGCCCCTTGAGCATGGTTACAAAAGCGGAAGCTCAGCACCAAGAGCATAACCGCCCGAGGACCAGAAAATATTAAGGTAAGAGAAGAACACCCCCCTGAAGGGGGAAAAACTCATACCTGGGAAAGGAAGTACCCACCCAAGGAGGTGAACCTCCTGAGCGTTCTATATGAACTAAGGAGCTGACAGTTGTCACGGGAGAACTTCTAGGAGAAGGGACGCCCATGACGAAGTCGTAGAGGAGGCGGCAACGGCAGACTCCCCAGGCCCCAACAGGACAGCTCTGCTTCGTTGGCACATTAGGCAAACGAAAAACTAGATAGTTAACTGTGAAAATAAAACAATTAGTTAACATTAATTCCCCCGGGGGAACTCCGAAGAGGAACCCCTGTGGGAAAAGAACATAAGAATTACGCACAGGAATGCACCCTCCTCCCCCACTGACACTCACGGGAAGGGGGGGGGGAAGGCGGAGAACTGTAACTAAACAGAATTATAACAATTATAAATACAGTGAACCCTCGTTTATCGCGGTAGATAGGTTCCAGACGCGGGCGCGATAGGTGAAAATCCGCAAAGTAGTGACAGCATATTTACCTATTTATTTAACATGTATATTCGGACTTTTAAAACCTTCCCTTGTACGTAGTACTGTTAACAAACCACCCTTTAATGTACAGAACACTTAATGCATGTACTACAGCACCCTAAACTAAAACAGGCACAAATATTAAAGGCGATTTTATATCATGTGTTTCCTAAACACCTAAAAAGCACGATAAAAAATGGCAACCAATGTTTTGTTTACGTTCATCTCTGATCATAATGAAGAAACAAACTCATTTAGTGTACACATATATGTATAGGTTAGTTTTTGCATCGATTATATTGATTATACAGTACTGTATGTTGATTTTTTTATTACCAATGTTTTAGTTTACGTATTTTTCTTAGGACTTCCAAATGAAATCTTTTTCTTTATGACGCCGCCTGAAACGACGGCGTGTACGCTCAGTAAACAACCACGCTCAGAACAAACAAGGCATTTAACGCGCATGATGATAGTGATAAATAATGATACAGTACATACAGTATTTACAGTAAAAGCATTTACAAAATATGTTACCTTACAAATATAAATTATACAGTACTTGTACGTAGCAAAGCAGGAAAACAATTTGAGAGAGAGAGAGAGAGAGAGAGAGAGAGAGAGAGAGAGAGATTGTTTTACGTACGAATGTAAATTTTAAACAAAAAAAATATGATAGGTTACAACATGTAGACTTTTAAAACCTTCCCTTTAACTTAATGCATACAGTACGTACATTACTAAACTATAAAACAGGTTAAAGTAAAAAATAAAGATTGTTACTGTACTCACCACGAAAGAAGTTCAAGAAAAACTTGAATAACGATGGCGATGAATTTGCTGCACAGTAGAAATGATGATGATGAAGCTGATGATGTGTTCTACTGTGCAGTCAATGATAGTATTTTACGTCTCTTCAGACGGAGGTGTCTTTTCCTGGGACACCTCTTCAACTTCTTCAATTTCTTCCGAAGGCGTACTAGCAGGAGGAACTGGCTCTTTTTTGCGAGGCTGGAAGAACATTGTGATCGGAAGTTGTTGCCGCTGCTTCTTTTTTCGATCCAAGAGCATCCTGTAGGGAGTCATGATGTCATCGACCTTATTTGAGAATTGCATCGAGCGAACCATATCCTCGTCCCACTCTTGTAACATTTCTTTCGCCTCCTTCATACGGTTGCAGAACTTGGCAAGCCGTTCTAATGTTAAGCCCGTTTCTTCGACATTTTCTTGGGTCTCTTCCTGGGTACCCTCACTCTCTTCCTCACTTGCCGATTTCGTCAGGTCTTCGAGGTCTGCGTCAGTTAGGGGCTGGGAATGGCAGTCCAACAACTCGTCGACGTCTTCAGTCGTCATGTCGCCAAACCCGTCACCTCCAATTATGGCAGCCAACTGCACAGATTTCCGTATTGCAGAGTGTTGGATTTCCGACGGAGTAAATCCCTTGTCGTCGTAAACAATATCGGGCCACAGCTTCTTCCAACTCGCATTCACGGTTGCAGGTTTCATCTCTTGAAGTGCCTTTTGAATATTCTGCAGGCACGTGGCTATGGTGTACTGCCGCCAGTACGCCTTCAAGTTGAAATCTTCATCCTCGTCATCTTGGGCAGCATCCACACACGCAACGAGGTCCGCCAAGGTATTCTTCGTGTAGAGGGCCTTGAACGCCCTGATAACCCCCTGGTCCATCGGTTGAATTAATGACGTGGTGTTGGGTGGCAGGAACTCAACCTGAACGCCCTCACGCGACAGGTCAGTTGCGTGTCCACCAGCGTTATCCATAAGGAGAAGGATCTTGAATGGCAAGCCCTTCTCTAAGAGATATTCATGGACTTGCGGGATGAAACACTGGTGGAACCAGTTGGAGGTCAGCATCTTCGTAATCCATGCTTTTTGATTATGCATCCAGTACACGGGAAGGAGATCCTTATTTTTATTTTTCAAAGCGCGAGGATTTTTCGACTTATAAATAAGCCCCGGCTTTAACAAAAATCCAGCAGCATTGCCACACATCACGAGGGTAACGCGATCCTTGAATGCCTTAAAGCCAGAGGCTTTGGCTTCCTCTTTGAACAGGAAAGTTCGCGACGGCATTCTCTTCCAAAACAAGCCGGTTTCATCCATATTAAACACTTGTTCCGGCTTGTATCCACCTTCAGCGATAATGTTCTTGAAAGTCTGGTTCACGTAAGTTTCAGCAGCGGCAGTGTCAGCGGAAGCAGACTCCCCATGCAGGGAAACGCTTTTCAGGGCGAAGCGTTTCTGAAACTTCGCGAACCATCCTTTGCTTGCGGAAAAACGTTTCTGAGGCTGGGAATCAGTGGATGTCCCTGGTTGAGGATCATCTGCATCATCATCATCTTCAGCATGGTTGCCGTCGTCGTCTTTAGGTTCCTTTGCAGCAAAATTCTCATATAAGCTCAAAGCCTTTGTTTGGATGGTGTTCGTATCCAACGCTATGTTCTTCTTCCGGCAGTCGGCAATCCACACAGCTAAAGCACCTTCCATGCGTACGATCGTTTTATTACGCGTTGTAACGACTCGCTTCGCTGATCTGCTAAAGGTGATTGCAGCAGTCTTTCTAATGTTCGCCTCGTCCTTCTTGATGTAGCGAACGGTGGATTCGTTGATGCCAAAATGGCGGCCGGCGGCCGCGTAACTTCTACCATCTTTTAACATGTCGAGAAGCGTAACCTTCTCAGCTATCGTCATCATCCTTCGGTGGCGTTTAGGCTCACTACCAGCCTTACTAGAAGCAGAACGCTTGGGAGGCATTGTAACAGAAAGTTCAACAAAAAGTTCAACTTAAAACAGTCGCACACAGCACAGATTAAACTTCACAAACTTAAGAACGTCTACTCAGCAATACGCGGAAAGAGAAAGTGAACGATCCAGCCCCGCGAGAACTTTGATGCTGCGGGTAGAAGATGCGGGCAAAACACCAATCACAGGCTAGATAACAAAACTTGAGTTTTGATTCGTCATCTATCAGCGCTTGAACCAATCACAACCCGTCTTACAGTACTATGGTGCGTTGGTTACTCATAGAAGATGCCCCGCGCATACTGAACGTACGTAGATTAAGTACAATACCGTAATAATAATAAATAATGATAATAATACTGTACAGTAATAATAATAATAATAATGATTAATAATAATAACAATAATAATTTTATTAACAACAACAACAATAATAATAATAATAACAATAATAATAAAAATTTACGTACGCTATTTTACGCCTCTCTCTCTCTCTCTCTCTCTCTCTCTCTCTCTCTCTCTCTCTCTCTCTCTCTCTCTCTCTCTCTCTCTCTCTCTCGTACGCTTACAGTATTCGAAATGTGATTTTTGCAACAAAGAATATTATTGGATGCAGTACTGTACTACGTACGTATACATACAAAAGATTCATGGAAAAGAAGCACATCCATTACAGTACACACCATTCTAATATGGTATGACTGCATCTGATTTGCGTTTCATGTTCGATTTAATTTTACTACGTACTGAATTATCGTATGATCACATTCTCTTTTCGTGTTTTATTTCTTTCTGTGCTGAATTATATATCATATGTAATGCAATGAACAATCAGTAAGAGCAGATATTACTAATTACAGTATTAATGGAATTACAGGTAACAAAATATCGTATTTGGTTGTCTTCAGATTTCGCGGTATTTTCGAATTTTCCGGAAAATCCGCGATATGTATATATATATGGGTTATGGGAAAACCCCGCGAAGTGGTGAATCCGCGATTGTCGAACCGCGAAGTAGCGAGGGTTCACTGTATGTAATTCAACTAAGAATGTAACTAATAGTAAGAACGAATGAACCACGAAGGGAAGCGTTCTACACAGAGGCTGAAAAGTTAACAAATACAATTAGATTTACTGTAAATAAAAAATAATTGAGACAAAATAAACGGAGATGCAACTCATCCCGCAACGGGAAGGAAGCTACCATAATATGTAGTAGTAATAAAAGGGTGAACGACCTCAAGGAGAGAGAGAGAGACCGTAGTCAAACAAAACTCCCAAGTTCCCCACGCTGATAGACCAAGTTCCCCGTAGGGAAGGAGGAACAGCGGAGAATCATATTAATAAGTAAAGTCCAGCGATGACGATTCCCCACGGCGCCCGCCGAAGGGAGACCGAAGGACCAAAGGAGAGATCGCGACCCATGAAAAGTCACCGTAGTGGCCTGAGACCACACAGAGAAGTTGTCGTACAATAAGAGGACTTCCTACACACACACACAGCACAAACACTGAAAAGGAAACTTACTGTATTTCTATACTCAAATATATACATAAACATAAGAATGTTTACATATATATTAAGTATAAGAAAAGTAAGTAATTAGTGAGACAAAACATTAATGGCTGCCATGCGAGGACGGGACAGAGATGTCTGTTCATTGTCCGAGCCAAAAGTGAAGTGAAGCAGATCACCGGTGTGAGGGGGGGAGGGGTAGCTAGTTACCACTCCCCTACCCCCCTGCTAACTAGCGCGGGGGTAATACACCCTCGTTAAATTCTAATGACTCGTCCTTTCAGCTACGCCGAAAGTAAACCCTATGTAAATAGCGTGGTTTGTATTTCGGTTACGGAACAAAGGGGTTTTTGAGGATCCTTCACAGAACACCATAACGAGTTGGATGCACCCCTCACATTCTTAGTGTGGGCCAAATAAGCCTTGAGAACCCTAACTGGGCAGCATGATGAATTCCAAGCGCAGTTGAGTGAGTCGGAGGAGACCGAGGAGGTAGGCCAAATCTTAGGTACGGCGGAAATAAGACAAATGTTGGCATATCATCAACACGTGGTTGATTTCATTGACAAGCATCACCCAGAAACTTCAGGTTTGCCGTGTAGTTGCGCAGTTCGATGATGTTTGTTTAACTCATTTTAGAAAAATCCTCAAAAGTCGTACCAAGCAACTTTCACTCAATAGTTTCCTTAAAAAATCTCTAAAACGGTCTAGTGATCATGATGAAAAGAAAGAAAGTGAAGCAAAGAAAAAGAAGACCGAATTGAGTGAAATTGATGAAAATTAAAAATAAGAAAAGAAAAAAATGTAAAAGAAAAAAAAAGAAAATTATAAAAATGAAAAAAAAAAAAAAATAAGCTAAGTTAAGTTAAAATTCACGTAGTGTAAGTTAGTGTAAGTTATCGTAGTTGTCGTCCCTACCTCCTCGCTGATCTTCCGTCTCCTCCTGCGTAGCAGTCCCTACACCTGCGCTGGCCTGTCGCTAAGGTAAAGTGTTAATATAAACCCCTTTTTTATTTATTATTTCTTTATTATTATTCTTTTTTTAGATATTCCTGTAATATTCAATTGTATTAATGTTATGTGTAATTATGTGTAGCCATTTATTAAGGAGTTATTATGGGTTTTTAGGCTGAGGAACGAATTAAACAAATTACCGTGTATTCTTATGGGAATTTTGGCTCCAACATACGATCGTTTTAACATACGAAGCAGTTTCTGGAACGAATTAAGATCGTATGTAGAGGTATCACTGTATTTCAAAATTTGGTATTTATTTACAAGACCACGCTCTCCATATACTGCCAAATTATGGAGAGCTATTGTTTTCCTCTATTACTTTATAATTTAAAACAATTCGCTACATGGGAAAAAAGTTAAAATCATAAAAAGTATAGAATTATGAAAAAAAAAACCTATCCTGGCACTTCATATATATTCAAAAGATATACAAAATAAAAAATAGACTAATTACTCAAAAGTGCCTTGAACAATTACTCCATTCATAATTTAGTATATATTTTGAACATAAATAAAATGTACGCTGGCATCACAAACTTCTGTTTGATTGACTATGTTGACAATGTCAGTTCCAGCTCGTTTCGTGAGGAAACCAGGATAAGTTTTTTTTCATAATTCTATACTTTTTTATAATTTTAACTTGTTTCCCATGTAGCAAATTGTTTTATATTAAGAAAAAGTAATAGAAGAAAACAATAGCTTTGCATAATTTGGCAGTATATGGAGAGCGTGGTCTTGTAACTAAATACCCAAAATTTGATGCAATCTAGTGTCATTGATTATGGTCAATACATTTTCTGTTCAAAATACTGTACAGTACAGATATTGCTGCTCACATGAATGTAAGAATTATCCCTGAAAGAATTACCCACATGATTGGCCTGCACAGCTTATGCATGTATTGCTTGCCGGAACAGAGGGACAGTGAGATTATGTTTATTTACTAGCAAAGCTAGACATGGCACAAGATATTATTTGAGGGACGAGAAATAAATTATAAATAATTATGATACTTTAATTAGTGACCAACGCAGATGGCATGCACAACACATCCATGTATTGCTACCAGAACAGGGGAGCAGTGAAATAATGGTTATTTGTGAGCAAAGCAAGCCACGGCAGAGCAAAATCATCCGAGAGATGTAATGTGAATTATACGTAATCACGAAACACTAACTTCACGTAACTTACACGAATCATATACTTGTCCAACTGGTTATCCAAGAAGGTAATGTATAGAGAAGAAAAGGCTTGTCTTACCATTATATACTGTTTCCCCAGTATGTTTTCCCCACCCAAAACCCCGAGTTCCCACTGGGGATCCCCCATTATTGTTGTGTGTGTGTGTGTGTATATATATATATATATATATATATATATATATATATATATATTTCTGAAACTATTCATTTGTGACAGGAACGAGTGTCATTTTCGAAGAGAGCAAAATTTTATCTACAGAAAAAAGTAATTTTTTCCCTAGGTTACATTGCCCCGTAATACAGTAAAATAATACCATCTTGTCTTTATTATGCACTTTTGACCATTACTGCAAATCACTTGTTTATGGTGTTTCTTCACCCTTAACCTGGTTTCCCAGTGATGTCGCACCCCACAATTGTTGTTATGTGAGGAGGGAAGGAAAACTCATGAACAGGTAGTTTTCCCAAATCTACATGGTCAGAAATGGATAAAACACAAAAGACAGAGTAGGAAATACATGTGGGGTATTATTTTTATTATGCACTTTTGACCATTACTGCAAATCACTGGTTTATGGTGTTTCCTCACCCTTAACCTGGTTTCCCAGTGATGTCGTACACCACAATTGTTATTATGTGAGGAGGGAAGGAAAACTCATGAACAGGTAGTTTTCCCAAATCTACATGGTCAGAAATGGATAAAAAGCAAAATACAGAGTAGGAAAAACATGTGGTTCATGTATTTGACTAGAAATGAAAGTATGATACATTTCACCAGGCCCGTGGTAAAACAATTTACCACAATATAACCATAACTAAATGCTATCGGGTAGGCAACACCTAACTTACCTTAGGGTTTTGCTTACGTGGGTTACAAACTCGATTCCTACCAGGTAGGCTTCAGGTAAGGTTCAGCTTTACAAATTCAAAATTTTATTAAAATCATAGACTTTCCCATTAAAAACAAGGACCTTTCTCAAGTTATCCTTATCTATAATGAAGGGGCCCTAGTAGGAGCACTACCACTACCAGTAGGATAAGGTAATAGAAGTTAGGCAAAGCTAGGATCTTTTTAAATAAACACAGGAAAACATAACACTAATTCTGAATAAAACCGCTTACACTGATATTATATTGTCAAGAGACTCAAGTTACGAAGTACAATACCAACGAGAATATCTAGAGGAAAAAACCTTTAATTTTATCAGACGTGGCAAAGTTAACGTTGGCAAGACGACAGGTTCGACTCCACGGGAATAACTTCAGACGTAGGTCATAACATAAAGGTTATTTTCACCAACGTAAACAACAATTTAAAGTACTTGTTCCTTCAAAAATTTAAAAGAATATATGCAGTAATGTATGCTAGATACACATATCATCTATAAATAGTGCCATGAAAATATATATTAGGATTTATAAATATTTGAAAAACTGTATTCTTAGCTAAAATCTCTGTGAAAATAACTGAATATTAATATACCAGTCAGGTGTTTATCTGGAAATTAAATTATCTTTAACAGAACTAATTAGCATATGAAATAGTATAACTATTTATACTATCACACAAACGGGCACATATATGCACGCACACACACACACACACACACACACACACACACATATATATATATATATATATATATATATATATATATATATATATATATATATATATATATATATATATATATATATATATATATATATATATATATATATATATATATATATATATATATATATATATATACACACACACACATATATATATATACACACACACACACACATATATATATATATATATATATATATATATATATATATATATATATATATATATATATATATATATATATATATATATATATATATACATATATATATACATATATATATATATATATATATATATATATATATATATATATTATATATATATATATATATATATATATATATATATATATATATGTGTGTGTGTGTGTGTGTGTGTGTGTGTGTGTGTGTGTGTGTGTTTTCAAAAAGGCCCATTAAAGAAACACAGGAAATATGAATAAATCACACTATATTTCGGTCAATAAACATCGACCCTCTTCAGGATGTAAAGTAAAAATGAGGAATACAGTGGAGAGTGACGGTATATATATGAAAGCAAAAGGGTGTGTTCAATTGTTCTATAGTTGTTATAATTGCTGGAAGGATTAGCCAAATTTAATTACATCCAGGTGCGTCTTCTTATTGTTGAGCCGCTCGGAGGAAGTCTTGACCTCTGATGCATGTCTGGTGGTCGGTCTCCGTGGATTATCTTTTTAATGATAGGGTTGAGAAGAGTATTGTCCACTGTGTCAGCTTTCCATTGGCCCCCAGATAGGTTCATTGTGTTTGATTGATTTATGATGGCTGATTCCAAGATTTTCCTTCTGTACGGACAGGTACTCTTAAAAGGAAAATCCTGGAGGTCAACAAAAAAAAAAATCTCTTTAACCAATTTCCAAAGAAAAAGAAAAAAACCTCAAAGAAAAACTTACTTTCTTCTCTAAGACACTTAAGGGACAAATCATTCTATCTGTCTTATTTACAACGGTGGTAACAACGAACAACCAAAACTCATACATACTCCAATTTGCATGGTCACTCGAGGAAAAACATTCAGCACGAGCCTAATTCCCCTAAGAATAGGTAGTAACAGTTGAATCTGTAACTAACCAAGACAAGAACACCATAACCGAATTTAAATCATCAGCCAAAACCCAATTCTCTCTCATCTTTTCCACAAAACTATCTCACAAAGCTCTGACACCTTCTGACACAAAGAAGCAAATTTTCGCTTAGCCATCTTCACTTTTTTTTCTCTTATTCTGTGAACATACTGGCGTCGCTCCTGCGCGTGCGCAATCTCACATCTCTCTCTGTGCATCTCATATACTCACATCCACGTATGCAAACGCAAATATTCACACACAGGGACTCACATGGGTCGAATTCTACTGACCCAAACTCTCCAGCAATCATCAAAACCTTTCGCAAAGGATAGCACTCACCGGGATCATAGGAAATAACTTATCTTTCTTACACTCCTTAGCGAGCAAAGAACTTATAACTAAAAACATCAGAAAAAGAAACAACCCAAAAAACATAGCATGCAAAAAATACTGAAACTGAAAAAAAAAACAAATTGAGCTTAAAATCTTTAAATTATGTCCTTAACTTATACACAAAACTACGCAAACAGAAAAAAGAAAACAAAACATAAATCACACATACATAACAACGAGTCTTTGCTCTTTGAGACAAGTCACTGAGACTTACATAACTCTGAAGGGCGATTAACTAGCCTCTTATTGGTCTTTAAATGTACACAAATCCATTAAAATACTAGACTTTCTCTCACTGATTCACCAAATCACTTAATTACAATCAAAACCACCTTTTACGTTGTACTTTGACACCAAAAACATATCCTTTTTTCTTTAACATAATCTAACATAAAACAAAACTTTTTCTCATCAGACAATTAACTAACGAATTTTCACAATTAAAATGAGCAGAAATCTTCTTCAAAGCGAGTGAATTAGAACTTTAAATCTTGAGGGTGCATAACAGAAGACTAATAAGTTTCTCGCTGGCTCTTAAATGATATCATCAGTCAAATACAATGGAATTTACTTTTAACTAGTACAATAAGACCAGACGGGGAGACATTCAAATGATAACTAAAAGAAACTATTGGACGTCGTATGGCGTAGGGACGTCCGCCATGGCTGTGGTAGGCTTACCATGGCCGGTGGGCCTAGTGAGGGTTACCCACTCACGAGTAGGACTCGAACTTAACTGGCCTAACTCATATAGTCTGTGCATTCTTATTTCCCCTACAATGCTGGGGGTGAAGGGCTTGTCTCGCTTATGGGTAGCAGATGACGTAACCACACCATACTGGTTCTCACTCTGTGTACCCTCTCCCCGGTGTACCTGTTGACATGGAAACGGATTCAGTACACGTGTGCTTGGGTAATCAAAAACCAAGCAAAAATGAAAGTGGTTTGAACTGCTTCCCCAGAAACCCATGGGTCAGGGAGACAAGGTGATAGCTCAGCAATATCCGCCCTAATTTCTGCGCACTTACTTTACTGCCTAGCCTTTGTTTAAAATAACAATTTGTTTGTGACAATCAACCAACCCTGCAACGGCAGACGCAAGAGCCTCTCTGATGTCATTGCAGTGGGAAGACGTCAGAAATAAGCCCTAACGGCCCCAAACTACTGTGCGATACAAGCACGGGCAGTCCCCGAACTTTTATACCACCATCAATGCAACGAGCGATATTCGATATCGTCCACGGCCTCTCCCATCCATCAATGAGGACGACCACCAAGCTGATGATGGAAAAATTCATATGGCCAGCCATCAGGATAGACACACGCGAATGGGCCGACACACTGAGTCGGGAGTCGGTACTTTCCCGCAACCCAGATGACGATTCAGCCATATCCACGTAGACGTGGTAGGTCCCATACTGCCTTTAGGAGGTGCCCGTTACATACTGACCGTCATCGATCGCTCAACGAGATGGTTGGAGGCGACACCTATGGCCAAATCATCTACGGACGCGTGGGCCCAAGCTCTCCTCTCCAGCTGGGTCAGTCATTTTGGGGTGCCTGAGGACATGACGACCGACAGGGGACCCGCCTTCATCTCAGACCTATGGGCGTCCTTCTCCTGCCTAATGGGAACTAATCTACACAGCACAGTCGCCTACAACCTGGCAGCAAACGGTATGGTCGAAAGAAGCCATCGTTCCCTGAAGGCGGCATTAATGGCCAGGTGTACAGATGAACAGTGTGTTCATTAACTACCATGGGTCCTCCTCGTCTTCCGCACAGCCCCAAGGTCCGACGGCGACACCTCCCCGGCCGAGAAGGTGTACGGCAAAACACTCGTCGTTCCGGGCGAATTCTTCCCTGCCAAGCCGGGCTACGACGACGTCAGCACCGCCCCTCTACATCAAAAAGTGGAGAAATTCATGCCCTTCCGCAAGATGTACAGGGATAGAACCAAGCACTACCGACCAACCGCCCTGAACACCTGCCCATACGTCTTCACAGCCCTCCAATGACTCAGCCACATAAGGGGCCCTACCGCGTCCTAGAGAGAATGGAAAAGGCCTTCAAAATCATGATGCACGGGATGGAAGATTGGATATCAGTGGACAGGTTATAACCGGAGCACACCGAAGACGATGACCTCCAAGTGCAACAAGGGCGACGACCTCGTATACCTCCCCAAAACAAGACAGAGGAAGCCAGGGCAAGACACACTAAACGTGGTCCAGGAATACCGAAAACAGCAGTTGAACGCCCCGGACGCCACGAACGGGGCAGCATCCTGCAGTCACAGAACGTAAGCACAGGGATCACTGACGATGGTCCGCTGATGCTGGTATCCCGAAGAAGAGGCCGTCTGAAACCACCAGCACACTGCAGAGGCTGATATTTAGAGTTTGATTTTACTTGTGCCTGTTTTCTCTTGTCATCCAATCATTAAAAGGTCTTTTAAAAATTGTCTTGGCTGAGGGGGGGGGGGGGAAAGTATTTGTAAGGACAATGTCCTACAGCATTTTTACTCTACAAATTCTCTTTTTTCAACCTATACATATTTTCCTGTTATTTCATTGTAAATGTTATTTATATCATCGAGTGCAGAATCATCTCTTCTATTCATTTATGTATCATTCATCATTATATGTTAATTCTAGGCCTTGCTATTTTTAAACATGCTAACGTAAAGAAACATAAATGCTCAACATATTTTACCTGTCTGAGGTGGTCTGTGAAGAATTTTTCTTCACTCTTCTTCTCCTTTTTGTATTTTAGTTTCACTCCTAATATTGTAGTTACCCCTTAAACTTTCACTCCCACGCTTGCTTTACATTTACTTTACTGAAAACATTGGGAAAATTATTTTGAACTAACTAAACTTGTTGACAATAGCGTACGCCATGTTCGTGACGTCACAGCTTAGACACATAAAGCAAAAGCCTTACGCTGGCGTACGGTGGTTCTTTCCTTAAACTACGTGTGTCGAGACAGATTATTAAACTGGTTTTGAATATAATTTTAATACTGCTGACTTGAATGCAGCTTTTATCTCTCAGTACTAATTCAAGTCTGTTAATTTTAGGATTTATTCCCATCGCACCAGCCCATTGCTAATTTCTTATTTAAACTATTGATATTCAGCAAGCCAGAATAGGTAGGATTATTATATATGTATATTCCCCTAGAGCAGCAAAATATCTCTAAGTATTTCGTACAAAACCCTGCTTCCTATTCACTCCTTACAACAATACATTGTCCTGCCCTAAAGTCCCGATATGGCACCTCAATTGCGTTAATCTACGCACCACGACCATCACCTGTTTTGGAAGGTGAAGCCAGGTGAACCCATGCAACATAAGGGTAGGGCCCATTCGTACAAGAGCCATAGTTGTAAGGGCTGACCGACCTGGTCAGTGAATCTGTGCACCTCTGGCTCACCCTCGGGCCCCCCCCCCCCCCTCCAGACTTGACTCCCACCAGGACCTATCGGCTGGTGATGACAAACCTGGGAAACCCTATCTACCAAAAGCGAGGATTACAGGGGTGGACCAGTTAAGGGTGCAAACTATTCGGTCAACGGCAATTTAATCAAACAAGTTGTAACAGCCATTTGAGGACAAGGGCTGTCTTCCAAGTAAGGAGTGTAGGTAAAACACCTGGCCACTAGTTTTCCCCCATTTTAACTTACCTTAATTTTTTACTTGATTTAGGTTTAGCTGGTTTTTTACTTATTTCAGGCTGCGTGTGTGGGATTGTGTTTACAGATATTGCATATAACTTTTGCTTCAGACACTAGCACAGTCTTGGGTCCCAGGGCCGTATGTCCAACTCCATCTCAACCATTAATCATTGCAAGAGACCACGAATCTAAGTAACCATATTTTTTTATTATTTTGCATTTCTTTTTATTATATTTTGCGTTTGATTCTCTTTGCTTGATGTTAAGAAGTCTATTTCTCTCAATGTAAATTTGTGTAATAAAGCAAGATTAGGTTAATTACACCTCATTGTATCTTTACTCCTTCATTTATTTGATTATACTTATTATGAATCTATAATCTCGGAAAAGTATACCGATATTTGGAAAGGAGTAAGCCTAAATAACTTAAGAGTAATAAGTGTGTTAGCGAGTGACTTAGTATTTAATTTCTATGCAACACATCACTGCTCCAATCCATTGCCATTGGCCTAATAATTACTTAACGTAAAATTCCTGTCCAGCATCTCATTGGGGTCACTGGAACGGGGCCGAAACAGAGCCTAAGAATGTAGATGACCTTAGACCTGACAAAGCTAGAGTAGGCCATCAAATTACTTTTATTTCATGTGTGGAGTTTTCAGGCTTCTGGACAGAGTACAATTTTTCTTGCATTTAGAGTGAAGGTTCGTGAACTAAGTCATCAAAGTTATTAGCAGGGTGTTTGTGCCTTGAGAGATAGTGCTCCTTTTCCTCCTCTGCTGATCTTTGCTAAACTGATGTAGGGAGACTTTCCCAGAACAACAAATTCCCACTCAACAATTAAATAAAAACATAATTTCTCCACACGAGTGGTCCTTCGAACTGGATCTTTTACCTTCGACCTATGAAGCATTAACGTAATTAATGAGCTTGATTAAGCATACAGTACCTCGCCATATCACATAAATCTACACACACCAGCCAGTTTGTCGAATGAGAAAAGCCCAGACTTTAATTGGAAAGGGAGATTTGTAGTCACTATGATCTTTTTGTATCGACCCCGAGTTCAAGGAAAGAATTGCGTAACCCGGTTAATTCGTTGCTTGAATGTTCCCTACAATTTGTCATGGGAACTTTGCTTTGTCTCGAATCCATTCACCCACGTGTTGTGGCGGGTTCCAGTCATAAACAGAAAGTTCTAAACTGCTTGAACTAAGGTTTTTGTGTTGTTCAGACGTCCGTGTTTACTGCTCAACAAGAGCACCGGTGTAATTGTCCTTTCAACTAATTTTGTCATTTTTATATCTAATTTGTAATATTTTGTACCTTGGTCTACCTTCATTTGTGTCGTTTACCTAACTTTTCTAACTAACGTTCCCCGTATACCTAGCATGTGTCCTAGTCCTACAGAGCGAATTAGCTCACCGTAATTTTAAGTTGTCTTACAAGTAGCGTAGAAACTTAATTTTACCGAGTCCCTCTCATTTCACGTGTTTGTTCCGAGATGGCAGATCTTGGTTACAACCAAAACTAGAGGGTACCTATTTGCTGTTTACCATATGTAACTTACTGAGAGTTGTTTCATTAATTAACTATGTAGATTTATTTGTAACTCCATTGTTTAACAGTTACAAGGGCTTTATCCTCTGCGTGGGAAAGTTTTGTGTTTGTCCTCAGCGCGAGGAAAATTGTGTTGTCCTTTTCGTAAGGAGATTTGTGTTTATCCTCCGTGTGAGGAGATTTTTGTTTGTTCTCTGTGCGAGGAGATTTAGCTTCGTCCACTGCGTGGGGAAAATTAGTGTGTCCTTTGTGTAAGGAAACTTTGTCTAGCCTCAACAAGAGGCAATGTTGTCCTCCGTGTGAAAAGATTTTTGTGTTACCTTCGCTTGAGGGAGGTAACTGTGAATCCGTCACATCAACAGTGTTAGCCCCGACCTGTAATCTAAACTTTTAACTTAATTTTTTGTCTCACAAGCCCACATGCTTTTCGACAATGCTTTATGCTCCTCGTGAGTAGTTTTATCCTCAATTCATCGCCCTGTGCTTATATAATTCATTATAGCAAAGTTTTTGTCACGTGACTGGGCATCGTCTGCTTTACTGGTTCGGTCCGTTTAAATTTAAAGTAACCTAAGTGTGTCACTAAACAATTTCCCCTTTCGTCATGAGTAATTTCTAATAATTCAATATCACGCTTGTAACTTCGTAAAGTTTTATGTTCACGTTCCTCGATTTTGCCATGGAACTTTGAAAATTCAGATGTACTCTTTGTTTGCTTTAACGTATCTGTTCATCAAACGTGGTCAATCTAAGATGGCGGACTTCACCCGTAACATAAGCAACCCTCCACCGCCTAAGGCTGAACCGCTCAGCCCAGAGGAGGTTAACTCTCGGCTTAAGGAACAGGAGTTACAATTCACATTTGTTTGTGAGGACGTAGACCTAGCACTTCATGCTCTCACTTCAGTTGATTTTCCTAGCATAGCGTCCTGAAGCCATGGGGCATTTTAAAACCCTCATTGATAACGTAAGAGTTGAACTTTGCAGTTACAAGAATTTTTGGAGACGTCATTACGACAATCCTATTGTTAAAGTAAACTATACCGTGCTTGCTGCCTATTCAAGGAAAATTGAGATTGCTTTTAATAGTCTAATGGCTCATCCTAATTTAACCATTAAACCCAATCAGCTTGTTCTTCAATGAGGGCGACACCTTCAGTGATACGTCCCTTTGTAAGTGCCATTAATGGTCCTCTAGTTGACACCCCTAATGTCTCGGCAGTCAAGCACGGACCTCATAATTTTGCATTAATTCCTCAACCCGTTAAATCGTCAATTTTCAGCACCATGTTTGCAACACGGCATAAGATTAGTAAATTTGCAACAGTCCCTCCTGCTCCGTCCTCATTTCCCAACCTTAAGTCAGCGTTGGATTGACGTCAAACCCGTTTGGCTGTACCACCTTTGTCAGTACGTCTCGGAGGAAATAACATTCACGGTTTCAACAAGGACCCCCCTAATGGTAGCGACGATGGTGCCCAACCTGACCGTGTGCGTGAAAATCAGCAAAGGCCTGTACCAGTAAATTCATTCATTAAGCCTGTACTATCCCACAGACCAGTGCTCACGTTGCCTGATGGTCCCATTCTCAAGCCTGTAAGTTCCGCTCTAACCTGCGTTGACGCTAAAACATCCACGTCAGAATTTTAAACCTGATCTTTCAGTGAGCCACGTGATCGCAACCTTAAGACTTTAGCAGTCAGAAAGGAATACTTTGCCCTGACAGTAGACTTAGTGAAGTAGAACTAGAAGCCGGAACTTAGAGCTTGTTTACGATTCACCTTGCTTGAGGATCACGGTACCATGAACGTCATTTACTATTTTCATTCAGTTGTATATGGCGTTACTTTAAGCTTTTACTATCTTTGCTAAGTCATTCAGCAGCATTATTTCTGACCATCCCTTGCTTTCATTTCAAAGCGTAAATTTAATTTTTGCCCAAACAATTTGTCATGTTACTACAATCCCCCTGACATCCTCCAGTTTGTGCTGAATATAGCTTGTACTTTAAATACTCCCCCATAATTTTGAATTTGTCATTGACCGGACTTGTTGCTGAACTCGACTGTTATTGGCTCACGTTTTGCATGCTCTATCCTTACCCCTTGGGTGGGAAGAATTGCGTACTTTACTTTTAATCATTTGGTTACCCTTGCATCGTACATTTAAAGTTAACACTGCCCATTTACTTATCTTAACACTTCCATGAAGCATTGCCTGTGGTTTCTGTTTTCCCCACATTCACATTCATACATAATTTTAACTTATTGAATTTAATTAATGCTAGCAGCGTTTTGTCAACTTTAAACGGACGTTGATGTGAAGAACGACTTCACTCACCTGTTCATCCAGTAGGTTTATCTTGCGCGTACTAACAAGTACTGTAGTTGAATCACATTTGCCGGAACTAATCCCTCTTCCCTTTCTTTCTCCCTTTATCGGTACGAACATGGCATACGGTATTGTCAACAAGTTTAGTTAATTTGAAATAGTTTTCCTGGTGTTTTAGGTAAAGCAAACGTAAAGCAAGTGTAGGAGCAAAAGTTTAAGGGGTAACTACAATATTAGGAGTGAGACTAAAATACAAAAGGGAGAAGAAGAGAGAAGAAAAATTCACTCTTCTTCTCCTTTTTGTATTTTAGTCTCACTCCTAATATTGTAGTTACCCCTTAAACTTTTGCTCCCATACTTGCTTCGCGTTTTCTTTACGAAAAACATCAGGAAAACAATTTTATATTTAACTAAACATTAGTGGTGGACTACCCATAAATATGCACTCTTTGGTGTAGACGCAACCGTTCCTTCTTTGCTTAAATCAGATGGATTTGTCACTCACTGTCCAAAGCCAAAGGCGACTCTTTTGGTTGACGTTGTTGACAGTAAGCAAAGTAATGAGAAACTTGATCTTCCTCATTCCAATTTTCCTAAGGCTCGGGAAATTAAAGCTCTCTTGATGGACCTTGATGCTTATGAAGGTGTAGACCCGAATGGCATTTTTCCTTGTTTATAAAGACTGCAGATTTCTTAGTCTCCAAAGTTATCTGTTATTTTGTGCAAGTTACAAGAAGAGGAGCTTTTAGAACTCAATTGAGAATTGGTAATGTTACTTCATCATGTAAATGTGTTTGTTGTAGCTCAAGTCCAACTGATTACCATCCAATTTTATAATTCTTATATCATCTAACGATTTTGAACGTCTTTTGGCAAAACTTCTTGATAGATTTGCTGAAGGTGATCATCTGTTCCTTAGTTTGCAATTTGGCTTTCGTAAAGGCATTGGAGCTTGTGATGCCCTTCTTACAATACCCAATGCTGTTCAGAAATCCCTTGATTGTGGTCAGGAAGTTCGTATGATTGGCCTTGATTTTAGTGCTGGCTTTGACCGTGTTAATCATGAGATCCTTGTTTTCAAGCTCAAACAGTCAGAGGTGGGTGGGTCGTTTCTTAGCATTATTATTGAATTTTTTAGTAATAGATCAAAAAGAATTGTTGCTGATGGGCACCATAGTGAGTATAGGAATATGATATCTGGTGTTCCTTAGGGTAGTGTTCTTGGCCCATTAATTTTCATACTATATACACATGACATGTGGTTTGTCCTAGAAAACAAGCTTGTTGCATATGCATCAATTCCATCTCCTGAATGTAGATTTGGGGTTGCTGAACCCCTATAGATCTAGCTAAAATAAGTGTATGGGTCAAATTATGGGTCAGGAAGTTTAATCCTAATAAAACTCAAAGTATGATTGTAAGTAGGTTAAGCACAATGTCTCCTTAAAATCTGGATCTCAGCATTGATAATGTTTCTTTAACTGTGTATGACTTTTTTTAATTTTAAGTGTGATTCTCAGCAGCAAATTTACTTTTGAGAAACACATTACGTCTGTGTCTTTTTCAATTGAAAAAAAAATTGGCTTTTAGAAAAAGTCTTTTAACATTTTCGGTGATCAATCTATTCAGAAGAAGTGTTTTAATTCTTTCATTCTACCTTGTTTTGTGTATTGTTTTCCTGTCTGGTTTTCAGCTGTTGATTCTCATCTTAATTTGCTGGACAGGAACTTACGGTCTAATATATTTATTATTCCTGATCTAGATATTAATCTGTGGCACCGTCGTTCAATTAGCTTGTTATGCATGTTGCATAAGATTCTTCATAATTCTGATCATCCTCTACATTCTGATCTGGGACAGTTCCATCCTGTTCGTAACACTAAGCATGCAGTTAATTCTAAAAGTCAGGCCTTTGCCATCAGTTTCATTACAGCTGTGACTAAGTTGGGAATGATCTTCCTAATCGGGTAGTTGAATAGGTAGAACTTCAAAAGTTTAAACTTACAGTAAATGCTTTTATGTTGAACAGGCGGACATAAGTCTTTTTATAGTTTACATGTGAAATCTTCTGTTTTGATGTTGTTACAGTTTTTAAAATATTTTATTTCAGTTGTTTCTAATAACGTTTTTTACTTCCTTATTTCCTTTCCTGACTGGGTTATTTTTCCCTGTTGGAACCCTTGGGCTTATAGCATCTGGCTTTTTCAAGTAGGGATGTATAGCTAGTAGTAGTAGTAGTAGTAGTAGTAGTGATAGTAGTAGTAGTAGTAATGTAATAATAATAATAATAATAATAATAATAATAATAATAATAATAATAATAATAATAATAATAATAATGGTAATAATAATAACTATCAATACCTGTATATAACTATCTATTTATTTGTCTGTCTATCTACACATACACACACATATATATATATACATACACACACACACACACACACACATATATATATATATATATATATATATATATATATATATATATATATATATGTATATATATTGTGATAGCTCATTGGTTTCACCAAAGATTCTACTGCATTGTCCCTAGTCCAATAATTTCTCAGAACAACTAAATAACTAGTTGACCAGGGGTCATCTACAGTAGAAAGACCTTGATAATGTTATGAAATAGTAATAAAATAGCAACAATAATGATAAGTTGATTATAGATATAAAAAGAATTTCCTTTGCTCATAAGCTGGTCTCCTTAGATCAGTATAAATAATTAATTGGCTACCTGGGCAGTAAAGCAGTATACGATATCTTTGGATATGGTGGAACTGGTAATACTAATCTTAATTTGTATAGGGTGCTGATTATAGGCCATTGCTGATATCATTCAAGGTACAGATTCTCTCAAATTCAACTTGATTTAATACTAGGTATATATTTAGCCTAGCTTTCATAACATTGCAGTACTGAGCTCCATACATAACTTATGAATTTCGAGAGTCAAAAGAACTTTCAAATCTTCTATAAAAAGTATTTGTTCATTCTGTTGATACTCCTCTCAAGCTTCATTGTCAGATTTTGGTGGCTTATACTTTTATTTCGTTCTAAATATCTTCTAACATAAAACATAATTTCATCATTAGAAATTAGATAAGTTTGTCCTATCACTAAAAATACTACAGAATGCTACTGCAATTTTGTTTTAGAGAAAAAATAATTTTGAAGAAACCAAATGAATATAAAGAACTGATATAGGACTTAGGGACTGCTATTATTGTTCTATTTCAATCATCAGATATTTTAGAAATTTTGTAGATATACATAATTAGCTATACTAAGATAAACCTTTAGAACGCACCATAAAGCAAAAACAATCCTGGTTATATCAATGCAAAGGGCTGCAACTATTGGTATTGGATTTATTTTCTTAGAAAAATATGATAATCATTTACTTATCTGTTCAAGCTTCACTGCGGACTGTTTGACATTGTGAAAAAATAGGCCTATATTACCTAATTTCTATCTTTATTTCTCACTATGCACAGAATTCTTTATAATCCTTGAAAAACTATATCCTGAATATACAGTTATTTCAGAAACTTTTGTGTGGCAAAAGGTCAGAAAGTTAATTTTTACTAATTTCATGCAGTCAGGTTAGGCGCTATTATTATCATTATTATTATCATTATTAATATTATTATTATCATTATTATTATTGTTATTATTATTATTATTATTATTATTATTATTATTATTATTATTATTATTATTATTATTATTATTTTAGAAGAATGGCTGCAGAGTAGTATTGTAGAGAAGTATGAAAGATATAGAGAGAAAAATGTGAAAGTAAAGCGCAAGATAACTGAGGCAAAGAGGGCGTCTGAACTGATATGGGGTCAGGGATTGGGTAGTTCATATGAAGAGAATAAGAAGAAGTTTTGGAAAGAAGTGAAGAGAGTAAGGAAGGCTAGTTAGAGAATTGAAGAGACAGTGAAAGATGGAAATGGAAGGTTGTTAAAAGGAGAGGAGGCAAGGAAAAGGTGGGCTGAATGTTTTGAAAGTTTACTGAATGTTGAGGATAATAGGGAGGCAGATATAATTGCTGCTGCAGGTGTTGAGGTGCCGGTGATGGGAAATGAGAATGAGAGAGAGATTACAAGAGAGGAAGTGAGGAGAGCACTAGATGAAACGAGAGTAGGAAAAGCACTTGGTATGGTTGGTGTGAGAGCTGAAATGTTGAAGGAAGGGGGAGTGACTGTACTTGAATGGCTGGTGAGATTATTTAATATGTGTTTTGTATTGTCAATAATACCAGTATTTGTGCATGTATTGTACCGCTATATAAGGGTAAGGGAGATGTGCATGAGTGTTGTAATTCAAGGGGCATTAGTTTGTTGAGTGTGGTTGGAAAAGTGTATGGTAGAGTACTGATTAATGGGATTAAGGATAAAACAGAGGATGCAATCTTAGAAGTACAGGGTGGTTTTAGAAGAGGTAGGGGATGTATGAATAAGATTTTTACAGTTAGGCAGATATGCAAGAAATATTTAGCAGAAGGTAAGGAGGTGTACGTTGCGTTTATGGATCTGGAGAAAGCGTATGATAGAGTTGATAGGGAAGCAATGTGGAATGTGATGAGGCTATATGGAATTGGTGGAGAGTTGTTGCAAGCAGTTAAAAGTTTCTACAAGGGTAGTAAACTGGGGGTTAGGATAGGAAATGAAGTGAGCGATTGGTTTCCGGTGAGAGTGGGGCTGAGACAGGGATGTGTGATGTCGCCATGGTTGTTTAACTTGAATGTTGATGGAGTGGTGAGAGAGATGAATACTAGAGTGCTTGGACGAGGATTGAAACTGGTAGACGAGAATGATCATGAATGGTAGGTAAATCAGTTGTTGTTTGCGGATGATACTGTACTGGTTGCAGACTAGGAAGAGAAGCTTGGCTGATTAGTAACAGAATTTGGAAGGGTATGTGAGAGAAGTAAGTTGAGAGTTAATGTGGGTAAGAGTAAGGTTATTAGATGTACGAGAAGGGAAGGTAGTGCAAGGTTGAATGTCATGTTGAATGGAGAGTTACTTGAGGAGGTGGATAAGTTTTAGTACCTGGGGTCTGTTGTTGCAGCAAATAGTGGAGTGGAAGCAGATGTACGTCAGAGTGTGAATGAAGGATGCAAAGTGTTGGGGCAGTGAAGGGAGTGGTAAAGAATAGAGGGTTGGGCATGAATGTAAAGAGAGTTCTGTATGAGTAAGTGATTGTACCAACAGTGATGTATGGATCAGAGTTGTGGGGAATGAAAGTGACGGAGAGACAGAAATTGAATGTGTTTGAGATGAAGTGTCTGAGGAGTATGGCTGGTGTATCTCGAGAAGATAGGGTTAGGAACGAAGTAGCGAGGGTGAGAACGGGTGTAAGAAATGAGTTAGCTGCTAGAGTGGATATGAATGTGTTGAGGTGGTTTGGCCATGTTGAGAGAATGGAAAATGGCTGTCTGCTAAAGAAGGTGATGAATGCAAGAGTTGATGAGAGAAGTACAAGAGGAGGGACAAGGTTTGGGTGGATGGATGAAGTGAAGAAAGCTCTTGCTGATAGGAGGAGAGATGTGAGAGAGGCAAGAGAGCATGCTAGAAATAGGAATGAATGGCGAACGATTGTGACGCAATTCCGGTAGGCCCTGCTGCTTCCTCCGGTTGCCTTGCATGACCGCGGAGGTAGCAGCAGTAGGGAATTCAGCGTTATGAAGCTTCATCTGCGCTGGATAACGGGGGAGGGTGGGCTGTGGCAACCTAGCAGTAGCAGCCGAACTCAGTTGAGTCCCTTGTCAGGTTGGGAGGAACGTAGAGAGGAAAGGTCCCCCTTTTTTCTTTGTTTGATGTCGGCTACCCCCTAAAATTGGGGGAAGTGCCTTGGTATATGTATGTATGTATGTATGTATGTATTATTATTATTATTATCATTATTATTATTATTATTATTATCCAAGCAACAATCCTAGGTGGAGAAGCAAGATGCTATAAACCCTATAAGGGCTCCAACATGGAAAAATAGCCCGATGAGGAAAGAAAATAAGGAAATGAATAAACTTCAATAGAAGTAATGAACAATTAGAATAAAATATTTTAGGAACAGTAACAACATCACAATAGAATGTGAAAAGAATAGGCCAGACTATTTGTTGTATGAGTGGGCAAAAGAAAATGAGCCGTGACTAGAGTGAGGGATCCAATTCAGTACTGACTGGCCAGTCAAATCAAAGGACCCAATAACCCTCCAGTGGTAGTATCTCAATGTGTGGCTAGTGTTCGGATACACCAGTTAGGTACTAACTGATAAGCGGAGTGAATGTATCTAACTTAATTGGACGGAGCATCAGCATATATATAACCCATTCCAGTCAAGAACAACACAAAAATTCAAACATAATGAGACAAGCATATGCAGGCATTAAAATATTTTGTTTTAGTTGTTAATTACTTCTCTTGTAGCTTCCTTATTTCTTTTCCTAACTGGGCTATTTTCTCTTTTGGAGCCCTTGGCCGTATACCATCCTGCTTTTTCAACTATAGTTGTAGCTCAGCAAGTAATAATAATAATAATAATAATAATAATAATAATAAGATTCAAATTCACCAGGATTCTCTCAAGGAGTTGTAATGATATCCAAGAAATATGGAACGTTACTTTACCTGGACTTGACTGAGTCAAGGCGCTAATATTTTCATGTATTCAGATGGATACGTGTCATCTAATTTGCGACGAATGCTTAGTTCTCTTCGAAATTAGCCATTTGCTTAGTAAAAATTTCTAATTTTCATCAATAAGGCAAAATTTTATTTGATTTTTGTCTGTATGACTGATGTTTTCTTTTGCTAGACTTCGTGATGAGGGTGCCCTGGAATATTAAAAGCGATTCTTTACTTCTTAGGTTAATTGTTGTTGATCTATAGTGGCTGTGATGCCAGGTAGCTGTATAATCTAATTCCTTAATCGTTTCAGTTTTATTTATTTTAACAGTTCTCTAGGTCTTCCTTGTCCGGGGTCATAAAAAAGGGCTAAGGTGCCAATTATTTGAAAGAGCTTAGTCCATTGTTCAAATAACTCGAAGAAGGAGAAACTTAGAATCTTCATATTTGTTTGGTAGAATAACCAATTGGCCTGGAAATTTGTTATAAGATAAGAAATAACCTATAAAGACCTTTTATAAAAATGAGGCAAAGTATGATTTCTTAATTTCCCATGTATATAATGAAAACGATAAGAACTTAGGAGAATCGTGTAAAATAACAGCATGTTTTAATAATAATAATAATAATAATAATAATAATAATAATAATAATAATAATAATAATAATAATAATAATAATAATAATAATAATAAATGCATTCTTCCCTTTCAATAAATTTCGAACAATTAATGGTCTCAGTTTAAGTTTCTGTATCTGCCCTTTAGTATTTTAAGCCTAAGATCCATTTATCTCTTTTAACATCAGTTTATCAAAATATATATTACTTAGTATATATTAAATTTCCTATTCCTGATTTAGATATTAATCTTTGGCACCGTCGTTCAATTAGTTCCTTATGCCTGTTGCATAAGATTTTTTAATAATTCTGACCATCCTTTACATTCAGATCTTCCTGGACAGTTCCATCCTGTTCGTAATATTAGGCATGCAGTTAATTCTGATAGTCACACATTCTCCATCATAAGGGCTCAATAATATATAGTATTCTAAAAGTTTTATTCCAGCTGTGACCAAGTTGTGGAATGATCTTCCCATTCGGGTAGTTGAATCATTGGAACTTCTAAAGTACAAATTTGCAGCAAATGTTTTTATGTTGATCAGGCTGACATAAGTCTTTTTATAGTTTATATATGACATATCTGTTTTGATGTTACTGTTTTTAAAGTGATTTATTGTTAATTTTTTCTCATCGTTTATTTATTTCTTTATTTCCTCATTTTCTTTCCTCACTGGTCTATTTTTCTCTGTTGAAGCCCTTGGGCTTATAGCATATTGCCTTTACAACTAGAGTTGTAGCTTAGCTAGTACAGTAATAATAATAGTAATAATAATAATAATAATAATAATAATAATAATAATAATAATAATAATAATAATAATAATAAAAAGCATTTTGCTACAATACTCTTAATATTTATGTTTTTTCTCTTTTGTTCCTAATCATATGAGCATTTCTATCTGCGAAAACTTGCTTGGCTCGCCTCGAGCACCCGTAGGGGTAAGACTTATTTTCATGACATCCCAGTATCAGTGGAACGTGGCCCCGAAGGTTTCTTAAACCCTCTCCTCGATTCTAGGTCATCGGCAAGGTTTTGGTTTCTTTTTCAATGGGAAAACTTCAAGGAAAGGAAATTATATGATGTAAAAGGAAGATTAAGACACACGGCAATTGTATCTCGGCTCATCATGTCACTCGCTCATCTGTTTTAACTGCCTTCCAATATTTTGTACACCCACAGAATTCTACGCAATCACGCAATTCAAACAGTTTGAATTTTACATCTGTTCTGGACAGTAAGCTCTACAACTTTTACTTCTATTTTTGCTGAATATCAAGCTTTCTAGAAGCAACAATATATATATATATATATATATATATATATATATATATATATATATATATATATATATATATATATATATATATATATATATATATATATATATATATATATATATATATATATATATATAACATATATATACATATATATATATATATATATATATATATATATATATATACATATATCTATATATATATATGTATATATATATATATATATATATATATATATATATATATATATATATATATATATATATGCCCCCTGTGGCTGCGGGGGTATAAAAACAAGAATAGCACCAACGTTATCCCTGCGTGTCGTAAGAGGTGACTAAAAAGGACGGGACGAGGGGGCTAGGAACCTCCTCTCCTGTATCTACATCCTGTGAGACATCGCCAAAGAGATGGAGCTGGGGGGAGAGTAACTGCTCCCCGCACTCTAGTTTTGGGGTGTTTGAATGTGCGTGGATGTAGTACGATAGAGAGTAAAAGATGTGAAATTAGAAGTATGTTTAGGAATAGAAGGATGGATGTATTGGCCTTGTGTGAGACGAAGATAAAAGGAAAGGGTGAAGTGATGTTTGGTGAAATGTCTGGTAGAGTGTCTGGGATTGAAAGGGGGAGCGAGAGAGGGTGTGGCTTTATTGCTGAGTGAATGGATGACAGGTAAAGTAGTGGAATGGAAGGAGATATCATCTAGGTTAATGTGGGTAAGGGTTAGGTTGGGTAGGGAATGTTGGGCGTTTGTCGGTGCGTATGGGCCAGGTAGTGAGAAAAGTGAAGAAGAGCGGAATGAGTTCTGGAATGAATTAACTAGCTGTGTAGAAGGACTGGGTAGAAGGAATTATGTAGTTGTCATGGGTGACTTAAATGCTAGAGTGGGCGCTGGAGAGGTAGAAGGTGTCATTGGGAACTATGGCGTACCAGGTGAAAATGAGAGTGGTGAGAGACTGGTAGATATGTGTGTTGAGCAAGAGATGGTGATAAGTAATAGCTTTTTCAAAAAGAAAGATAAAAATAAGTATACATGGGTAAGAGTGGCAAATGGAAGAGTAGTAGAAAGGGCATTAATGGATTATGTGTTGATAACTAAAAGAATGTTTGGAAGATTGAAAGACGTGCACGTGTTTAGGGGTATGGCTAACGGTATGTCTGATCATTTTTTGGTGGAAGGAAAATTAGTTGTAGCAAAAGAATGGGGGAATAGAGTAGGTGGACGTAAAAGGGAGGTAGTGAGGGTTGAAGAGCTAATAAAACCGGGGGTAAAAAGTAAATATCAGGAAAGGTTGAAAATGATATATGATGAAGTGAACCTAAGAAAAACTGGCAATTTAGAGGAGGAGTGGAAGTTAGTAAAAGAAAATTTTGTTGGGATTGCAAGTGATGTGTGTGGAAAGAAGGTTGTTGGAGGCAGCATGAGGAAGGACAGTGAATGGTGGAATGAAGGAGTGAAGGTAAAAGTCTAAGAGAAAAAGAGGGCTTTTGAAGAATGGCTGCAGAGTAATAGTATAGAGAAGTATGAAAAATATAAAGAGAAAAATGTGGAAGTAAAGCGCAAGGTACGTGAGGCAAAGAGGGCAGCTGACCTGAGGTGGGGTCAGGGATTGGGTAGTTCATATGAAGAGAATAAGAAGAAGTTCTGGAAAGAAGTGAAGAGAGTGAGGAAGGCTGGCTCAAGAATTGAAGAGACAGTGAAAGATGGAAATGGAAGGTTGTTAAAAGGAGAGGAGGCAAGGAAAAGATGGGCGGAATATTTTGAAAGTTTACTGAATGTTGAGGATAATAGGGAGGCAGATATAATTGCTGTTGCAGGTGTTGAGGTGCCAGTGATGGGAGATGAGAATGAGAGAGAGATTACAATAGATGAAGTAAGGAGAGCACTAGATGAAACGAGAGTAGGAAAAGCATCTGGTATGGATGGTGTGAGAGCTGAGATGTTGAAGAGGGGTGTGTGACTGTACTTGAATGGTTGGTGAGATTGTTTAATATGTGTTTTGTGTTGTCAATGGTACCAGTAGATTGGGTTTGTGCATGTATTGTACCACTATATAAGGGTAAGGGAGATGTGCATGAGTGTTGTAATTCAAGAGGTATTAGTTTGTTAAGCGTAGTTGGAAAAGTGTATGGTAGAGTAATGATTAATAGGATCAAGGATAAAACAGAGAATGCAATCTTAGAAGTACAGGGTGGTTTTAGAAGAGGTAGGGGATTTATGAATCAGCTTTTTACAGTTAGGCAGATATGCGAGAAATATTTAGCAAAAGGTAAGGAGGTGTATGTTGCGTTTATGGATCTGGAGAAAGCGTATGATAGAGTTGATAGGGAAGCAATGTGGAATGTGATGAGGTTATATGGAGTTAGTGGAAGGTTGTTGGAAGCAGTGAAAAGTTTCTACAAGGGTAGTAAACTGGGTGTTAGGATAGGAAATGAAGTGAGTGATTGGTTTCCGGTGAGAGTGGGGCTGAGACAGGGATGTGTGATGTCGCCGTGGTTGTTTAACTTGTATGTTGATGGAGTGGTGAGAGAGGTGAATGCTCGAGTGCTTGGACGAGGATTAAAACTGGTAGACGAGAATGACCATGAATGGGAGGTAAATCAGTTTTTGTTTGCGGATGATACTGTACTGGTTGGAGACGAGGAAGAGAAGCTTGGACGATTAGTGACAGAATTTGGAAGGGTGTGTGAGAGAAGGAAGTTGAGAGTTAATGTGGGTAAGAGTAAGGTTATTAGATGTACGAGAAGGGAAGGTGGTGCAAGGTTGAATGTCATGTTGAATGGAGAGTTACTTGAGGAGGTGGATCAGTTTAAGTACTTGGGGTCTGTTGTTGCAGCAAATGGTGGAGTGGAAGCAGATGTACGTCAGAGAGTGAATGAAGATTGCAAAGTGTTGGGGGCAGTTAAGGGAGTAGTAAAAAATAGAGGGTTGGGCATGAATGTAAAGAGAGTTCTATATGAGAAAGTGATTGTACCAACTGTGATGTATGGATCGGAGTTGTGGGGAATGCAAGTGATGGAGAGACAGAAATTGAATGTGTTTGAGATGAAGTGTCTAAGGAGTATGGCTGGTGTATCTCGAGTAGATAGGGTTAGGAATGAAGTGGTGAGGGTGAGAACGGGTGTAAGAAATGAGTTAGCAGCTAGAGTGGATATGAATGTGTTGAGGTGGTTTGGCCATGTTGAGAGAATGGAAAATGGCTGTCTGCTAAAGAAGGTGATGAATGCAAGAGTTGATGGGAGAAGTACGAGAGGAAGGCCAAGGTTTGGGTGGATGGATGGAGTGAAGGAAGCTCTGGGTGATAGGAGGATAGATGTGAGCGAGGCAAGAGAGCGTGCTAGAAATAGGAATGAATGGCGAGCGATTGTGACGCAGTTCCGGTAGGCCCTGCTGCTGCCTCCGATGCCTTAGATGACCGCGGAGGTAGCAGCAGTAGGGGATTCAGCATTATGAAGCTTCATCTGTGGTGGATAATGTGGGAGGGTGGGCTGTGACACCCTAGCAGTACCAGCTGAACTCGGTTGAGTCCCTTGTTAGGCTGGGAGGAACGTAGAGAGTAGAGGTCCCCTTTTTGTTTTTGTTTCTTTGTTGATGTCGGCTACCCCCCAAAATTGGGGGAAGTGCCTTGGTATATGTATGTATGTATTTATATATATATATGCTTTCTATTTACAGATCATGGAAATTATACCGACGACACGAGGAGGAAGAAAGTTATTGCTTGATGGTTATGCCTACATTGGTGATAGAAGAAAAGACAGTGTAACATATTGGCGATATGAACGTAAAGGAAGATGTGGTGCAGGGTTAAAAGTGGGCGATTAAAGACAGTAGACGACATTGTTCGAGGTGAAGCTAGTGATACTCGCATCCACCTGATCCCGCACACAACCTCTCATTAAAAACTGTTTATAAGATTAAAGAAAAAGCCAAAGATTCAGAGGAAACAACATCGACTATTATACACAATTATACTTGTGATTTCCCACGTAATGCTGCAGGTGCTCTTCCTAAAAAGGAAATTTTGGCAAAAATGGTGAGCAGACAACGCATGGTACTAGACGGTGACAGTCTAAGTGATGATCTACGTAAACCAATTAGAGGGGAAGACTTCATTATTCATGAAAGCGACAATCTGTTAATTCTATCAATGCATGGAAACTTGCAACTTTTAGAGATGCTCAATTCTGGAGTTGCAATGAGATCTTCAAAGAAGAAATATCAGATCTTGAATACGAGGCTCAGGTCTATTATCGAGAATTACGAGTCGTATGAAAAAGTATATTTTCTGCAGGTAATTGCTCACAATCTTTAAATACTGTTTTAAATTTTTTTTTTCTGTAATAAACATTTTTTAAATAAACTTTAACCACAATAAAATTATTGTACACAATCTTTAAATCTTTTATTGATTTCATTGCATTAAATTTTTTTTAATCACATTTTACTACAATAAACTTATTGTTACTACACTTTTCAGCCATATGTCCTCTAAGCCAAATGTCTATTCTACCAAAAGTCCTCTAAAGCCAAATGTCCATTCAGCCAAATGCCCGTCGGTAAAATGTACGTCGTCCAAAATTCCTTCGACCTAAAGTCTGGTCACGGGCCTCACAGTGAAAGAAAAAGACGGCTCAAGCTAGGGACAGGTTTCAGATAAAATTCTAAACAGTTTGAAGCGATAGCCGGTCCCCCAAGAATATAAGGCTATGAAAACTACTGTAGCAAACATTTTCATGCTACAATGGCAGATTACGGAAACACTGAGAGGAAAAAATATTGTACTAAAGTGGATGATGTGATAAACTCCCGAACAATTCTCACAACATGAAAATAAAGTTTGAAAAACTAAATATGACAAAGGGAGACACAGGAGGCCTTATTATAGCTACAAATACACTCTAAGTCAATATATTGAACAGGATATATTTGTTAAATCATCATATTACTATAGATGCTATTCTTTTGAGCATCTGTATAAGGAATGGTCTAAGGATAAAAATTCAAGATATGCTTTGAATGCTCAACATATGATCATACATACAAGGAATGTCAATAGAATACAGAGAAATGTGTCAAATGCAATCAACATCATAAAACTTTAGCACAGAAATTCCCAGCGAGAAAGGATCTAATAAAACAGAAAATGAAAAATATCAAAACAAACAGATATGCAACATTCAAAACTAACAACAGTACAAGTTACACCAAAGTAACAACCACCGATACAGGGAATTGCTAGGCTAATGCAAATAGCATCCTAAACATTATAAGTAATATACCGTGCCAAATGAACTTCGTCTTCAGTGCGAGGGATGAGAAAAGCCATGAATGAAAGCAAACACCTGATGGCGCATGGGAGCAGGTATCTACGCTCTAGGTCTACCAGTACTGACGTCACAGGGGAGAATGGCGTTGGAGTCGTCAAGAGGAACGTCTTTCAAATGGAGAGATGTGCAGGATGTCCTACATGCTTGGTACTCTGGATCTTTTCATGGGGCTTTTGCCAAGACGTTGTAATCCAATCCCAGGTGAATGGCGGTCAATGTATTTCTTGACAGGGATTAATTTTCCCAGGGATGTGTTGAAGGGTTCAATTGTATTCAGGCACGGTAGAAAGTTGTTGGCATTGACGGGCGGACCAGGCATCGGACTGTCGAGTAAAGGTGTGCATCAGAGGCAAGTGGCGGGAAATGGCAAAAGTGACGGACAGCCAAGTGCACTGCTAGCAATTTGCAGTCAAAGGTAGATTAGCCGGATTCCGCCTTGGACAGTTTTCTACTGAAGAACGTCAATGGGCAGGGCAAGCCCTTGAGCACCTGCTCGAATACTGCACTAATAGCGACGTCGCTGGCATCGGTGGAGAGGAGAGGTGCATGTTGCACAGGAAAATTGAGATCAGCAGCAGTTGATAGAGCATTCTATGCATTGCAGAATGCCGCTTCAGGTCTTTTGGTGTGCCCTTGGGGGAGGCATAGAGGGGGGCAAGAGTTTCGAAGATGGTTGACAAAAAACTGTGATAATATTTGATCGTGCACAAAAATTCTTGCAGTGCTTTGACGGTCGAGGGTTAGTGGAAGATCTGAAAGGCTTCTACCTTCTCAGGAAGGGGGTGCCCTAAGAATGATATTTCGTTGGCACCAAAGGTACACTTGTCATACAGGATTACAAGGCCGTTTTGTTATAGGCGGTCGATCACGATGCGTAGGTGACGGAGGTGTTTCTCTTTGTGGAAAGAGAACACATTTATGTTGTTCACGTAACATACACAGAAGGGGAGGGCCCTTAAGTTGCCATCCATGAGATGTAGAAAGGTAATGCCAGCATTACGAAGGCCAGAACAAGAGTAATTGAAGGTGTATGTACCGATGGTGATGGTGATGGCAGTCCTTCATTGGCAAAATATCAAGATTGGTAAGTACCGTACCAAAAGGGCACAAAGTAGTTTCACCTCATTTAGGAGAGCCGTCTGCGGAAGGTTGCAGGCGAGCGATACTGGTTATTTCCTTGAGGGCGAGCGAAGCCTTTAAGTTTCCCAACGGGTGTTGAGAAAGTTGAAAAAGTTTCGCTATGCAGGCGGCTGGCGATTGAGAGTACTGCTCCAGGTGGTATGGTTTGAGGGCGTCGTACATTACTAGGGTGTCCCCTTGCTCACACAGCCAATCAGAGATTTCTGTTAAAGTGCCCTAGGGGATCGATGCAAGCGCATAGTCTGCTTTGGTACTTGACTGAGTCTCACCCTTGATGGGAAACTGGATCTGGGCGCGCTGAAATCAGACGAATGCCTCTGTACTGACTGAAGGGCGGTAGTTTCAAGGATGTGGCGTTGATAGTTGAATTAGTGTTGGAAGGCGGAATCATCAAATAGTAAGACACAGCAGTGAGGGGGGAAGGCGGTAGGGAGCTGGCCATTCCGTTGTATACCAATGTGTGAGCGAGCAGTAGGTGTGGTGAATGCAACTAAACTTTATTAAACAGACATCGAGCTTAAATACTAGGACTTCCAAGCAAGAACGTCACAAAAATTAAAAAAAAAATTAGACAGGAACCTTCATATTCATACAGGTTGGTTTATTAACAGTGCAGGGAAGAGCGAGTGATACGATGAAAACAAAAACTGTTACACTGTACAAGCATGTATGAAAAACATGCTGTACAATAAATCTCTCTGAAGTAACAATTCATGAAGATGAAAAAAAAAAACCGTACAAGCAGAGCAGGGAAATTTCAAACTCAGAATGTGCAGTGTGATATATAAGATTCCTCACAATATGAAGAAAGTGTGGCAGAAAGTTCATCTGATGACTCATCAGATGAAGACTTTACGTCCGGAAATGAGATTCATTCAGACTTGAACTCATAAATTTCTTCCTCAGGACACACGAGCAATTTGCAAGAAATAGCATCAATTAACAGACGAAACACAAGCCTCACTACTGAGCCTCATTATTTTGCTAAATTAACAAGGATTAGCTACAGCATGAAAACATACTACACTAATAGCAAGGAGTACCAGAAAACAAAAAGAAAAAGAAAATAACACAATTAATAAACCACTGCAACATGAATGGATTCAACTCTGCAAAGAAAATAAAATGATTCAACGCAACATAAAATACTGGAAAACAAAGAAATTTTAACTATAAAAAATGTTTGGACATAATACATATATGCAAAACTTTGATAATGAACCTGTTGTAGGAATTGCTATAGCAATCAAGAATAATATTAGACGTAAAATGATAGAACACTTCCAAGACAACTTTTTGACAGTCCAAATTCAAACCTACAAATGGACGCCGATAGGGATCGCTACAACTTAAAAAACGCCATGAAGACATTATTTTCTACTTACAGTTGTAATAAAATTAATTAACAGGGTAGAACCAACATAACTCATTGCGGATCTAAATACCAGACACTAATTCATTATGTTAATATAGTGCCAAATCCTTGTTTTAATATGTTAATATTGAGCCCGTAGTAAGAAAAAATTTAGCCTTATCTATATAAAGCTATAGCTAAACCCCGCTTTATATTACTCTAACTAATAAATTCAACTTTCTGAGGTATGCCCTACCATGGTTAACATAGCTAACTATCCTCATACTTCTTTCATCTATCCTCTTTATCAGCTAAAAAAAATAGTAATAACAGTAACAAACATATAATTGACAACAGCATAAGAGAAAAATAATATATAGATACCTATAAAGAGGCCCTTTACCATATAATAATAATAATAATAATAATAATAATAATAATAATAATAATAATAATAATAATAATAATGATAATAACAAAAGAAATTGCAGAATGGTTGGTTTATCATTTGCTCTGATCTGAAGGAGCTATTACTCAATTATTGTAATTATTGTTAGTAAAAGCTGATTTTATAATTCCACTAATACCAACTCTAATAAGCATATGCAGTAATGTCATCTGACAGATCTGGATTCTGATTTAAATCTTACTGGTAGAGATAAAAAAGCAGCCTCTTCAATTCATTAGTCTTCGTTGAGCGAGAGAGGGGGAGTTACAAGGATTTCGGATGTCTCAAAGACTTTTTAGTCTATCCGAGGAGACTCCATTTGCTCTTTGGTAGAGCAATTTAGTTCATTCTTGAATTCGGTTACCGTGTTACTATTTACTACATCTGCTATTTTGTAAGTAAAGAAATTGCCACATTGAGTGGTGTTGTATCTTTTCAATTCCAGTCTGTATCCGTTACCTCTGGACTGATTTGTGCTAAGCGTGTTATTCCTTTAAGAATTTTGAGTGCCTCTATCAACTGTCCTCTTAGACGACGAATTTGTAGGTCAAATAAGTTCAAACGTTTCATCCTCCGTCTATATCCAAATTGCCTTAGTGTTGGAACTAGTTTGGTAACCCTAGCTTGTACTGCCTCCAGTCTATCTATATCCTTCTGAATACTTGGAGCCCAGAATAGAACTCTGTATTCTAGATGGGGTCTTACTAGTAATGTGTGCAGCTGTAGTACAGTGTCTTTGTTTCTATAATTGAATTGTCTCTTTATGTAGACTATTAGTTTCTGTGCTTTCTTTTCAGCTTTTTATACTCTGTTTAGTGAACTTCAAACACTTGCTGATAATAATACTGAGATCTTCCTCCTAGTTCACACTTTCTATCTCCTTACCCAGCAGTGGGTAATCTGATTGTGGGTTACTATAACATATGTGTATGACTATATATTTCCCACAGTTGAAAGGCATTTGCCAACTTCTGGACCATTCTCCTAGCTTCATTAGATCTTCTCTTAAGGTTTCTACGTCTTCTGAGTTCGCAGCATTTCTGTCCAATTTAGTATCGTCGGCAAATTGAGCATTCAATTAGTTAATCCTAAATCTATGTCGTTAATGTAGATTAGAAATAGCAATGGTCCAAGGACGGATCCTTGAGGTACTCCACTTGTAACAGCTGCCCACTATGAAGTTTCTCCATTTATTACAACTCTCCATTTTTTGTTTGTTGGCCAATCTTCGATCCATTCATTTGGCTCGTCAATGATGCCTAGTGCTCTAATTTTGACCAATAATTTCTTTTATGTGGAACCTTGTCGAAAGCCTTTTGAAAGGCTCGGTATATGATGTCTATTGTCCTGCTTTTGTCATAAATGCTAAACATGCAGAAAAATTCCAAAAGATTTGTCACACATGATCTTTTTTGTCTAAAACCATGTTGGCGGTCTATCAAAAGATTGTTTTTCTCTATATTTTCTACTATTGAATCTACCATAATTGATTAAAAATTTTTTTCAAGGTACTGAAGTTAGATACACAGGTCTGTAGTTGCCAGGTTCCTATTTTTGTCCCCTTCTTGTAGATGGAAGGAACATTGCCTAGTTTCCATCCTTGTGGTGCTTTTCTTTCGTTGGCTGTCTTTCGGAACATTTTATAAACATGTGGGTCTATCTCTTCTAGTTCTGTAATCTGTGACGGGCCAAGAGTAAGCTGTGAGTCAAAGGCGAGATGAATACAACTGAGTAACTTTATTACGACACATCAAATATATATACACACTAGGTTCTGGTAAGAAGGTCACAAAATACAAACATGCTATTTCTTGTCAAATTGGTAACCGGTTCTGTTAACAGTTAACAATGAAGTAGGCAGATAGGTTAATACAAGTTGCTGTCAGTGCGAGGGGAGAGCGAAGAAACAAAGGATAATATATAAAAAAAAAGAGAAAGGTCTTTACTATGTACGCTCGTGTGACACGTTGGTGGTACATGGCGGCCCCCCCCCCCCCCCCCGCTAAAAATGACATATTGTACATGTTAAATAGGGCGCCTTGATCTAGAGAGATGAACTGAAGGCAGGTAAGTAGGAGATAAGCAGGTTTTAAACGAACAATGGACACCCAGTCTTCTTTGCCACGAATATTTAGTAGGAATGCTTTCGGATTGCGTCGGATGACAAGGAAAGGGCCCGTGTAAAAGGCTGTTAGTAGTGGCTTGTTAGTGTCGTTGCGTAAGAAGTCTTGTGTTGCAGAGTGCAAGTCTGTCGGTATGTGATGTTTCGCTGGGGGCTTTTAAGTCTGGTGGCATGAAGTAAATTTTCCCATGACGGGACGTATGCACTTGAGATCGTTGGAGGAGGTTGCGAAAGGACAAAAATTGGCAGGGACGACCAACGGGTTGCCATACACCATTTCAGCTGCAGAGACATCCAGGATGTCTTTAGGAGTGGTCCTTAGACCCAGGAGGACTCAGGGAAGCTGAGTAAAACAGTTTGAGTCCTTGCAACGGGACATCTAAGCTGCTTTCAGGGTGCGATGAAAACGTTCAACCATTCCATTGGCAGCAGGGTTGTAGGCAGTTGTCTGATGTAGGGTGATGCCCAGGAGATTCGCTAATGATGCCCATAATTGATAGGTGAAAGTGCTACCCCTGTCAGAAGTAATATGTTCAGGAATACCAGATCTTGCTATCCATCCTGAGAGTAAGGCAGATGTACATATGGTGGAGGTTGCAGTTTCCACGGGAATGGCTTCAGGCCAATGAGTGGAGCGGTCGATGACGGTAAAAAGGTAACGATGTCCTTGTGAAGTGGGTAGGGGGCCTACAACGTCGACGTGGATGTGGGCAAAATGACGATGAGGTTGAGGAAAGGTGCCCACTCCAGAATCCGTGTGTCGATGTACTTTGGAAGTTTGGCCAGAAGTACAGGCGCGGACCCAATCCTTAGTAATGCAGTGCCAAATGAACTTCGTCTTCAGCAGCTGTGCAGTAGAACGGCGCGAGGGATGTGAAAGGCCGTGAATGAAATCAAACACCTGTCGGCTCATGGGAGCAGGAATCCATGGTCGCGATCTACCAGTGCTGACGTCACAGAGGAGGGTGGTGTTAGAGTCGTCGAGAGGGACGTCTTCCCAACAGAGGGATGTGCTTGATACTCTGGACCCTGTCGTTTGGCTTCAGTCAAGGCGTTGTAATCATATCCCAGTTGAACAGCGGCCAACGTGTTTCTTGACAGGGCATCAGCAACGGGATTCATTTTCCCAGGGACGTGTTGAAGGGTGCAATTGTATTCAGCCACGGCGGAGAGATGTTGGCGTTGACGGGCGGACCAGGCGTCAGATTGTCGAGTGAGGGCGTGCACCAGAGGCATGATGAAGGGTGTACCTTCTAAGAAATGGTGAAAGTGACGGACAGCCAAGTGCCCCCCAGCAATTTCACAATCGAAGGTAGAATAACCCGATTCTGCCTTGGACAATTTTCTGCTGAAGAAGGCCAATGGCCGGGGCGAGCTGTTAACCACCTGTTCGAGTACTGCACCAATAGCGACGTCGCTGGCATCGGTGGAGAGAAGGAGAGGGGCATGTGGGATGGGAAGAGTGAGAGCAGCAGCGGTTGATAAGGCCTTCTTTGCGTTGCAGAAGGCCCCCTTTTGGCTTGCCCTTGAGGGAGGCGTAGAGGGGAGCGAGACTGGCGGCAATGGCTGGCAGAAAACGGTGATAATAGTTGATCATTCCCAAGAATTCCTGCAGTGCTTTGATGGTCGAGGGCGTGGGGAAGTTCTGAATGGCTGCTACCTTCTTAGAGAGGGGAAGGACTCCTTCAGGAGTGATGCGGTGCCCAAAGAGCGACACTCCATTGCCGCCAAAGGTACACTTGTCAAACCGAACTACAAGGCCATTTTGTTGCAGGCGGTCGAGCACGATACGCAGGTGACGGAGGTGTTCCTCTTTCGAGGAAGAGAACAGAAGTATGTCGTCCACATAACATACACAGAAGGGGAGGTCGCTTAAGATGCCATCCATGAGTCGTTGAAAAGTGGCCCCAGCACTACGAAGGCCAAAACAGGAGTAATTGAAGGTGTATGTACCGAAGGGAGGGGTGATGGCAGTCTTGGGGATGTCTTCTGGGTTCATAGGCACCTGATAATACCCCTTCAGGAGGTCGAGCGTAGAGAAAACCTTCGCTTTGTGCAGATAGGAGGTCACGTCGGCGATGTTTGGGAGAGAGTAGTGATACGGATCTGTTTGCAGGTTCAGGCACCTGTAATCTCCACACGGACGGAGGGAGCCATCTTTCTTCAGAATGATGTGTAAGGGTGACGACCATGAGCTGGAAGCCTTTTGGCAAAGGCCCATTTCTTCCATTTTGGGGAACGTCTGTTTGGCGGCTGCCAGTCAATCCAGTGCCAGACGTCTGAATTTGGTGAAGACTGGGGTCCCGTTGTCTTGATATGGCGTTAATACCGTGTATGGCAGGAATCGTGGGCGTTTGGTGAAGTTTTGGACGGAAAACTTCCGGGTATGACGTGAGGAGGTGGGCGTAGGCATCCGTGGATGCGCTGATGTGGAGAGCGAAGTTGGAGGGGGCGGGTTGAAGAGTTGTCGACAAGTACGAGTCTGCGTTGACCAATCGTTGGTGGAAATCCGCACCGAGGATTGGCACTGTGACGTCAGTAATAAGAAACTTCCAATTAAATTTGCCATTTCCAACCGATAATGTGAGGTTCTCGTAACCGTATGTGGGTATCCCAGATCTGTTGGCAGCTACCAGGCGGATGTCGGCAGACTTAGACAGACTAAGTCGTGTTCTGAAGAGTTCCCTTGGCAAAAGAGAATGACAAGTACCCGTGTCTATGTTTTTTGGCCACTGACAATCCTTGGCACATTTCTTCGCGGCAGCCCTGAATCTGGAGTGGTAGTAGCAAAACCGTGGCTGATGGGTGGCAGTAAGTGGCTGTATGAGTCGTTGGTTGGGGCGCGAGCGAGTGGTGGGTGATGGGTGGCTTTGTCGCCGCTCTGGAACGTTACGGGGTAGGCGTGTGTGTCCTACGACATTCAAGTCAGGTTCGGTTGACGTTGAATAGGTGTCTTCTTCGTCAGGAGTGGAGGCGTTGATGGAGGTCTTGAAGGTCGTGAAGTGGCTGTCCATAAGGGCGTCGGCTTTGGTCATTAAGTCCTTTATGGGTAAATTATCGACATCGGGTATGGCAGTGCGTACAGGTTCGGGTAAACGGCGTACCCAAAGGGCACGAAGTAGGTTCACCTCACGAGGAGAGCCATCTGCGGCAGGTTGCATGTGAGCGATACTGGTTATTTCCCTGAGGGCGAGCGAAGCCCGTTGGTCCCCCAAGGGTTGCTGAGAGAGCTGAAAAAGCTTTGCTATACGGGCGGCTGGCAATGGCGAGTACTACTGCAGAAGGTATGTTTTGAGGGTGCCATACACTATTGGGGTGTCTCCTTGTTCACAAAGCCAGTCAGAGATTTCTGGGAAAGTGTCCTCGGGTATTGCCGCGAGAACATTATCTGCTTTGATGGTTGAGCAAATCACGTCCTTGATACGGTACAGGGCTTCTGCGCCCTGAAACCAAGCAAACGTCTCTCCGCTGGCGAACGACGAAAGTTTGAGTGGAACGGCGCCAGCTTCTGTGGAGTCCACCATAGTAACAGAGAGGCGGGGAAGGCGGGAGGAGCGAGTCGCACTCCGGGGCTACCAATGTGACGCGCCAAGAGTAGGTTGTGAGTCAAAGGCGAGATGAATGCAACTGAGTAACTTTGTTACGACACATCGTATATATATATACGCACTAGGTCCAGGTAAGAAGGTCACAAAATACAAACATGCTATTTCTTGTCAAATTGGCAACCGGTTCTGTTAACAGTTAGCAATGAAGTAGGCATACAGGTTGCTGTCAGTGCGAGGGGAGAGCAAAGATACAAAGGATAATACATACAAAAAAGAGAAATGTCGTTACCATGTACGCTCGTGTCACACACTTTTGGATGACTATCATCTGGACCTGGTTCCTTAGACTTACTGAGTCCTTTTATTTACTTATTAACTTCATTCATTGTAAAAGTGATCCTATTTAATGGTTGTGGCCCTCCACATTTGATAGCTGGTTCAGGAAGGGTCGTTGATTCTTCCCTAGTGAATACAGTTGTGAAATATGCATTCAACAGTTCAGCTTTTTCTAAATCCTTTGTTATAAGATTACCCTCCGAGTCTCCTAATGGGCTAATGTTTTTTTATTGGTTTCCAACTGTTTACATATGCAAAAAATTCTTTTGGGTTTTCTTTACTAGCTGAAGCCACTCTTTGCTCTTCATTGATCTTCGCCTTTCTAACTAGTTTATCTACTTTTGGGCTTGACTTTTTGTGCTCGGAAATTTCATGAATTGAAGGCTGTGGGCCCATTGATTTATGTTTGCTGTCTCTACTTCTTATTTCATTGGCTATTACTCTGTTGAACCACTTAGGTTGTGGAGTGAATTCCATTTGGTAGAATATTTCTATGCGGTATACATTTAGCCATTTTTTCTTTATATATTTCTACAAAGGAGTCCCATTGTGTATCGATGTTCCCTATTTCATCGAATTCTAAATTCTTGGTTTATTCCTTCAATTTTATCCAGTTACTACGTCTGTAGTCTAACTTTTTTTTATAATTTTTCTTTCATTTAGATGAGGAATATTTACCTGAAACCTAACTATTTTGTGGTCAGTTTCGCCAATATTTTTGCCTACTGAAACACTGGATACTAAATTTTCTTCAGTTATTAGCACAATATCTAGTATGTTGTTTCTCCCTGGTTGGTTTATCGACCTACTGATGGAGGAATTCATTGATGATACATTCTGGTAGCATATGTCCCTCTGTGTTTGATGTAGAATTCATAGTGTCCCAGTTTACTGCTGCATTAAAGTCTCCCATCAGGACAGTTAACTTCTTGCTAACTTCTTGTCCAAGTTGTCTATAAATCTCTTTATCCTGTTCTTGTGTTTGATTTGGTGGTCTGTGTATTATTTTTATGGACTTATTTTTTTTTTCTATTGTGTTAATACTTGCACCTCTCACTTCACATTCGGTTCCTAATTCAATTTCTATGGGGTTTAAGTAATTTCTAACATAGAACATTACCCCTCCAGCTTTATTTGGTAAGGCGATCCTTCTTGAAAAGCATGAAACCTGGGATTTCGTTTTCTCCGATAAAATCCTTTGTTTATTCTCGAATCCAGGCCTCGGTAATGCCTATGACAACTTGTTCTTCACTAGCCATGATTGCCCTGAAGTTTTCCATTTTGTTTCTAACTGACTGAGCATTGGATTGTGTCATTCTGAGGAAATGTTCTATCTTTTTTCTCTTCCTCTGTGGCTTTGCTAGTTTCCCTGATTTACTATTGTTTTAGTTTTAATTTTAACGGTATTATGCAAGTTTTCAGCAAATTTTCTTTATTTGTTTTGGAGGATTTTCTAAGGGCCTAGTTTGTTTTTGGTGTACTGTGTTTAAGTAATTGTACAGGCTAAAATTAAGTTGGTTTCCATATTTTCTCTTGCTTTCTTCTCTAAGGTGTATTCCGTCTATTTTGTATAATTTTTTCTTGGCGTAGAAAGTGTCCAAAAGATCTATAAATTCAACTTTCTTTCTCTGGCATATGGCTTTAAACCTTTCGTTTATCCCTATGGCCTTACTAAGGGTGAAGTGACAGACATTGAGTCTTGGGAGAATACCTATAACTATAATGATATTGGTCTTGTTTCTAGCTCTTCCAACAGTTTTTTTTCTAGTTGTTTAAGCAAAGGCTCTGTTTGGCTAGCAGTATCCTTTCTTAGGAATAGTTCAATTCCAGTTGCCTGAACGATAATCTGTTGTAGTTTTACTAACTACTTCTTCTATTTTCTGTGCGTTGGCACCTGGATAGGACCTCACCTTTCTCCTCTTTTTGAGTCCGAAGTCCTCCCCTTGGTCCTTTACCATTATCAACGTGTCGTCTTCTTCTTCTGCTAGGGGGCTGAATCTGTTTTTGATGGCAGTTACATTTCTAGGCTGTTGTTTAGTCTTCTTTGCCTTAGCTACTCTTCCTCTAGTGGGTTTCATGAACTCTCTGCTTTTGTTGGTTATTTCCTCTCTAGGTTCTATCCTTGATTTTACCTTATTTTGTATTTCTTGGATGCTAATGCCATTTCCTACCACATCATCTATGACTTCTTTGTTCCGTATTTCTAACTGTTGGGACTTGGACATGACGTCTATCAATTATTTTCTTAGTTTTTGGTTTTCTTTTTTCAATTTTTCTATCTCCTGTTCCTGATGACAGAACAGGCATACACTATTACGGTGCAGGTTTGCAGAGCACCAATTTTTTAAGTCGACGCACCATTTGCTTATTTGGCATTTTGCACATTTGTGCTTTATGAGGCTTGGCCGGTATGCCAATATGTTGGGGTATAGGATGAAAAACACAAAATCCTGAAAAAATTCACTGAGCTTTGTATGGCAATGGAGAAGGTGTATACAAAATATTTTGTCCAAATTCCTCTTACGTTCATAGTTAGTGGGTACTTAGTAAAAGTAACGCAAATTTATCGTAAATTTTAATAATTATTACATTTCAATAAAAAAAAAATGAGCAATGACATCTGTATAGATTCCATGAGTCACAAGACAGGAAGTTTTATGATTATAACCTTCAGTGCTAGCACAAACCTCAGAGAGAGTACTCGTTTAAGTTTGACCTCTGACATTCACTCGCTTTTATGTCTGTTTATCTTGGTTTCGGCAAGAACTTCATCAAGCCGAAGAGGAAAAGACAATTTCAACATCTTGCTAATATGAGGAAGAAGAAAATTGGTACGAATAAGAGTTCAGAGGTGGGTAATATCGGCTATATTATTCGTGGCACTATTATCACCTATGTAATCTTTACTATGCCTGCCATTCTTCTTATTTCATCATTTTCCACTCTTTGAAGTAATGATATTCCTATATTCCACCTCAGCATTCTCATTTCGGCTCTCTCAATATTTCCTTCCTCTTTACGTCTTAAAGCCTACGCTTCCAATCCCTACAATAACACTGATCTTATTACTTATTGACTTTCAGTTTGATTGCGTTTTTCTTGTCACATACCTCTCTGGCTACCTCCTCCACTTCCCCAAGGCTACTTTTATCTTATTCTTAACTTCAGCCTCACATCCTCCTTCCTGACTTATAGTAGACCCAAAGTATCCAAATTGTTCTACTTGCTTTATTACTGTCTCTCCTTTCATGTATGGTTATCCTGTCTCTACCATCTTTATTGCTTACCATGGCTTCAGTCTTATCTACATTTACCTTCAAGTCACCCTTTCTAAAGTATCCTACCGCTCTACAACCCTTCTTTGTAAGTCTTCCTCATTTTCAGGGGTAATCACCAAATCATCTGCATATAGCAACTTCCACAACTCCTCATTTCTGATCTCTCCACTTAACACATCCAAGACCAGCACAAATAAAAAAGGGCTTAATACTGACCCCTGGGGGGTAATCCAACCTCTAACTTAAAAGGTATGTTTCTTCAACAGCTGTTATTACTTTTGTCCTTGTTCTTTTGTACATCATATCTACCATTCTAACTAACTTTCATGGGAATTTTCTCTTCCTCAAGCACCAGAGGACCACTTCTCTTGGTATTCTATCATAAGCGTCTCTAGATCTATACTGCTGTTTCCCAATCTTTACATTATCTCTCAATCCCTCATCTAGTACCCTCTCAAAAGCTTCCAGACCATGGTCTGTTAGTTAAATTTTCCTGTAGTTGCTACATTAAATGCTGTCACCTTTCTGCTTGAATATATATACCATTAGACTCTCCCAGTCTTTAGGCATTATTTCCTCTTTCCACATTGCTCTTAATAAATCTAACATCCATTGTTTTATATAAATAAATATATATATATATATATATATATATATATATATATGTGTATATACATATATATATACATATATATATGTATATATATATATATATATGTATATATATATACATATATATATATATATATATATATATATATATATATATATATATATATATATATATATATATGTATATATGTGTGTGTGTGTGTGTGTGTAAAAATAAATATCTTGACCATCGCAATTTGAAACTCTGATGGACCTGGTGCTTTAACATTTTTTATTTTACTCAATGCCTACTTCACTTTTGTATTCTGTATCTCCATCACTGGGCCTTCCATACTTTGTGCTTCTCCAAATCCTCTCTCTCATTTTCAGTATTGAACAGTTGCTCAAAATATTCTCTCCATCTCCTCTTCATGTTATCATCCCTATGCAATATATTTCCATTTTTTTCCTTGATGACTACCAGTTGCCCCAAATCCTGTCTCTGTCTTTTCTTCAAGTATGATATCTTATAGATATTCTTTTCTCCTTCTCTTGTTCAATTGCTCTACTGCTCTTCCAATAGCTATACCTACTTTCCTCCTCAAATCGGTTTCCTCTTCTCTGTACTGTTCCTCTGCACCTTGTGCATGCCTTACTCTCCAGTTTTTAAATGACTTTGATTTTATTTCAATTTATTTTTACACCTCTCTGTCCCACCACCACTTTCCTCCTTTCGAGAGATCATATCCACTGGTTTTTCCCATTAATTTCTGTTTCTCCTACACGTATTTCTTTCATACCCACCCATATTTTCCATCTTGCTCCCCTGTCCAATCTCCAAGTTCAACCTTTTTAGTCGTCTCTCTCTCTCTCATAATCATCCTAAAGTGCTCATCCCTTTCTCCTTTAAGTTCCCAAACTTTAATTCTAGATCTCCTCTTTCTCCTCTTGGGTTTTCTACCTCTCATTTTAAAATCCCTCACTACCAGGCTATGTTGTTTTACAGTTCATCATATGTTTTTTTGTCATCTTTTCTACCAGGATGTAATCTCTTTGGCTTCCCAAGCCTCCACTTTGATGGGTTATCAGGTGCTTATCTAGCTTCTGAAGCCAGATGTTCATATATGCCAATTCAAAACTCTGACCCCTCTCTAATATATACTCCCCATCTTCATTTGTAATTCCAAACCCTTAGCCTCCATGTACCTCCTCATGTCCATTCCTTCTCTCCCCCACTCTGCTCCTATGATTAACTTCTCCCCATCTTTTGCTGATGTAATGGCTGCCTTAAACTCTTGTCTTAATAATTCTTTTTCTTGTTCTTCACGACCCTTCTGAAGGACATATGCAGAAAGTATATTTGCTATCTAGTCCCCTTTTCTCATTGCAATCTTTAAGAGCCTATCATTAATTCTCTTAACTTCTACCACTTTTTCCATCCAGTTATTACCTATTATGACCCCCCAACTCATTTCTTTCCTCTCGTGACCCGCTGTAATAGAGCTTGTACCCATTTCTTATCTCTCTAGTCCCATTTCCTTCATCTTGTTTCCTGCCTACCCAAGACATCTACAATATCTTCATCCTTTCCATGACATTCACTATCTCCCTCAATCTTGCTGTTAGTGCGCCATCATTCCAAGTACCTGCTTTGATTTTCATTCTATCACTAGCTTGTTTGGCAGCAGTCATGAACCCTGCGTAACCCCTCCTCTATTTATCACGCCAGTAGGGGGATCCTGAGTGGAAGAGGGTTTTTACAATCGCATGACCTTGCAGTTATCAACCACAGTTATTGGCGGTGGGCCTAAGCTTTGACTAAAGAGTCTAGCTGCAAGGCAGCAGTTTCCACAATTATTGACAGCAGTTTCCACAATTATTGACTACAAGGGAGCAGCACACAGGACATACAGTGGTAGTACTATTACACCACTACCACTTGCAGCTAACTTCCAAACAGAACCCAACGTAGCGGGGGGAATTGTCAATCTATTATCATTCTTATACAAATATACGGTGCAACAAAACACTACTTACTAGATTGGTTTTTATAAATAGTTTTGGATCATAAAAGAAAAACATTTACATGAAAAGTTTATTTTTTTTTATAGAAATATACATCAAAGATCAGGACTCAGATACACTTAAAGCCTATTCATACCCTATTATATTCCTTTACACATTACTGTATGCCCATGAAATATTACTAAAATATGTAACTTAACGTTTATTCTTTTTTTTATAACAAGTAAATACTCATACTTTATCTCTTAGGATTGCTGCCACTAATAAAATATTTTGTTACAATTTGTTTACCTTTAGTTTAGATTATAGATTATCACTTAATAATGCTCCACCTAGATAGATTTTCTTTAACACAGCAGGGTTTTATAAATTCTAAGTATCGCAAGTTTTCCTCTATATACGAAAAAAATCTGATACTTTATATACATACCTGAATTCTTTAGAAATGAACGTATTATCATATATTTTTTTTATATATATACATTGGAGAAAACTGATTTTTAAGCATTAATTGGCACAAAAGAACACTGCACTGTTCCGAGGAGTAAATATATTTGGTACTTAAAAAGTTATGAGGCAACGTACGTAAAATAAACCCTTATGTAACTGTTACTGTTACTGGTTTGTGACTGGTTACATGAAATTATAGATAGAAAGGAAATCAGTTCATTGTGCACTTAAATACTTAGTTTAATTAGGTTTAACACATTTGTACACCATACTGGAATATCCAGTTACGGTGGTTGTTGCTATTGTTCAGGGAAACACTCATAATTACTAGTTCACACTTCTCTGTTTGGAATAAAAAACAATTAATAACCGGTTCTAATAGCATTCGACATGAATGAATGTTCTGTATTGTCACATAAATATCAAATTTGGAACATTTAACAGTCATAAATATTGTATAAACATCACATATCTCTAATATAGAAACAGTTCAATATAAAATCCTCTTAAGATCACATCCCTCATGCTTTATGGTCAAATGTAATACAATATTGAATCTCCTAATAATCAATTCGCTTAGAGCTTTATCTAAATTAAAGCATGAACAAATCCTTACTTTGATATTTTTGATTAACATTTACCTGGAATAAACACTTTTTCCACCACGTCAAGTAAATATACTATATATATATATATATATATATATATATATATATATATATATATATATATATATATATATATATATATTATATATATATATATATATATATATAAGTCATGAACAAATTAAGAGACTTTAGGCTTTGAAATTGTGTCGTTTATTCTTAAAGCAGTAATAGCCAGGAAGGGTACTTACATAGCGCACTGAGACTGGTCTTCTTAATTAAACAGTTTTGAGGGTTGAGATGAATAAAAAAAACCACAAGATCTATTATGCTGAGGCTTCTAATAATTATAGCTGCTACATTCTTGTGATATTTGCAGGGAATTTGTTTGGTTTAAGTCACTAATGTCCTCTCCGAGGAGGCATACAGTTGGTCACGGGAATTCCTGACACACCTCGCTCTGAGGAAGTGTATCCAGTTACAACACTACTTCTTGACAAGTTCCTGTGTGTAGCACCGCCTACCACCTCTCCCCATACTACCTGTTTGGTTACTCGCCGCGCAGCAAGGGTGTGGAAGGGTACGCTTCCTTGGAACGAGGTGTACCAGGAATACCTGTGTTGCACTGTACGTACATTATATATACACACATATATATATATATATATATATATACATATATATATATATATATATATATGTATATATATATATATATATATATATATATATATATATATATATATATATATATATATATATATATATATATATATGAGAGAGAGAGAGAGAGAGAGAGAGAGAGAGAGAGAGAGAGAGAGAGAGAGAGAGAGAGAGAGAGAGAGAGAGGAAGGAGGAGGGTGATGCTCTTGATATATGAATGCATGTACATCCCAGTTACAAAGCATATCCAGCTGCCTCTCTCTCTCTCTCTCTCTCTCTCTCTCTCTCTCTCTCTCTCTCTCTCTCTCTCTTATCAATATATATATATATATATATATATAATATATATATATATATATATATATATGTATGTATGGAGGTATAAGAAACTTTATATTTATATATATGTATATATATATGTATATATATATATATATATATATATATATATATATATATATATATATAACCATTTACATATATATACACACACACACACACACATATATATATATATATATATATATATATATATTAAAATATATCTATGTATACATTTATAAACTATTAATAATTTATGAAGAGAAAAATTAGACTAATTTTCAAGAGAAGTTTACCATATACTGTATATGTAAAAGACATATATGATATGAGAAATGAGAAAGAAATTTCTTTCATTTACACACTGTGTGTATACACTGGATTGGAATAATATCTGGTTCGAATAAACCTTTTTTGTAGCTCTTTAGAGCAATAAAAATACAGAATTTACTCTAAAGGCTTGAAAGTTTATTGAAACATTCTGTTCTAAATGAACATAATTTATCTATCTCATACTAATGACTATACAAAAATCCTGGGATTTGATTGCCTTATGGAATATTTAAGATAAACCCAGCATTCAGTTTTTAAGAATTCATAGTGAGTGTGACGAAAGCTTGATAATGAATCATAATGTTGAAAATGTCAGAAGTCTGTTGCAACAATAAGATAGCTGATGTTTGGTAAAGCACTCCTCTTTCTTTTTAAATTTGGTGTGTCTGAAGTAAAAGATAATCAAATTTGATCCTTTATAGCAATGATTAAACTATAACGCCTGAGAACGGTAAATCTTGATGTCCGCATATAATTGTAAGTCATCATAATCATGTGCAGTGAAATTGGGGGAAATTTAATTTGTGTTTGTCTCTTCTAAAATAGATCCCCATTGCCATCACCCTCTGTGCAGTTTCTGAGTCTGAGCCTTACTGTCATTGATAGAAGCAATAGCTATCAATCGTGTTTAACAATCCGTCCCGTGTAGTTAGAAAACAACAATAACTGTCAACCAACTGATTATTGAGAAAGCAAAACAATTGAAAGAGTATCATTACTTTCTAATGTCACCGACCACGAAAAGGAAAAATTTCCATTTTATTAGATTCCAATACTTTGATAATTGATTTGTTGGCTTGGGTACAGATGGCCTATGCCGGCACGGGCATAGAGTTTCGAAGAGTATGAGGCCTGGTGTTGCTTTTTGATTTTCATCTTTCCTCACCATGAATATACTTAGACATTTTTATACA
>NC_090726.1:91419686-91424686 GCF_036898095.1 Palaemon carinicauda
TTATATTTGACAGCTGGTTCAGGGACGGTCGTTGATTCTTCCCTTGTGAATACAGTTGTGAAATATGCATTTATTAATTTGGCTTTTTCCAAAGCCTTTGTTATAAGATTACCTTCTGAGTTTCTTAATTGGCTAATGCTGTTTTTTAATTGTTTTCTACTGTTTACGTATGCAAAAAATTCTTTTGGGTTTTCTTTACTAGCTGAAGCCACTCTTTGCTCTTCATTGATCTTGGCCTTTCTAACTAATTTATCTACTTTTGGGCTTACGTTCTTGTGCTCGGAAATTTCATGAGTTGAAGGCTGTGGACTCATTGATTTATGTTTGCTGTCTCTACTTTTTATCGCATTGGCTATTGCTGTTGAACAACTTAGGTTGTGGAGTGAGTCCCATTTGGTAAAATGTCTCTCTTAGAGAGAGAGAGAGAGAGAGAGAGAGAGAGAGAGAGAGAGAGAGAGAGAGAGAGAGAGAGAGAGAGAGAGAGAGAGAGAGAGAGAGAGATAGAGAGAGAGAGAGATTGTTACTTTGAGGAGATAGGAACTTTTTTCCTTTCTCTTTTATATGAGTTTTTCTTTTATCAATAAAGTATTTTTCTGGCATTGTGCACAGAAGGTAGCATATAAGCTACATGGAAAAGATTATAGTAAACTAAGCTCTATAACATTGTGAAACCCCTCTCGGAGTCCCAACTTTGTATATTTGACAAGAAACGAATAGAGTAGTGCTTACACACAGAGATTTGACTTTAATTCTTAAGGTCATCATTCCGTAGTTGTATTTGCATCGCAGTCATAAATTTTATAACAATTTATTTTTTATTTTTAGTTCCATTACAAAATTAGAGTGTGTATTAGAATGAAGTTATTGTTTCTGGATTCCATTCCTCAAATATAATTCCATGATGTACAGTATATTTGATATTACACTTTTATAATGATGTACTTACCCTTTTACCCCAGGGAGAGCTAAAACATCATTTATTTCTAAATTAATCTAATTGATTTTATTTTTTGTTGTTGTCTTAATACCCTGCTTCTCAAAAATTTTTCAGACTTAAAGTTATGACCTACGTGATGGTTTAGTCTACACAAATATCTTAGTGATCGCTGATTTGATCAGGTCTGCCAAAGAACTCCATCATAGAAAGATTAAGATAAGTGTAATAAATATTGAGATACCTGACCTCTGCATACATGATCTGGGTGTGAAAGACTTGTCCCTATGAGCATAATTTCTAATTTAATGCAGAAAAGTTCCCTTTTAGAGTTCTTCAAGTCTTATTTTTCATTTTAAAGACATACATATACATCTAAACACTGATAAGAGAAAGGCAATAAACTGCATAAGAACACTGGATGCAACATTCAAAACAACTTAGTAGAGCAAAAGGTTCTCTCCTTAAAAAAATTTGTGCTTTGCTAAAAAAAGCTTTAATGCTCAAATATCCAGAAAAGGGTGTTGGGTGACAATGGAGGATCCTCAGTTATTATTTTAGGTACATAAAGTGATACAGCCAAAAAAATAAGTGATATTAAACAAGAAAGTGCTAAGATACTGAAATAATGCTAAATATGAAATTTTGATTTTTTTTTCAAAGCATCCGAACGGTAAATTCGTGCAATCAAACACACACACATTCATGACATATGGGACTTCAATGGTCTAATATAACAAACACTAAAGTTACATAAATCCAATTGTGAGGAATAAATTACTTTAGTGGCAAGAAACACCAAAAATTGTTATGACGTATGAAAACGGTCGTCAGCTGATATATAAAATTCAGAATGAGTTTTGAAACCTTAGTTAACTGACGCCATGATAAGAAAAATAGTATACCAGTTAAGAACATCTAAACGAAAATTTGAACTACCAAGATCTACTGATATTAAGACGTGGATAAAACATTAAACAGCAACGATTTTATAAAATGTGAGATGTGCTTGTGGGCACAGTCAAAATACCGGTAAAGTAAAATGTGACATGTATTGTCATCAATTTTGAATCTAATTATACTTTCATGATAAGTGACACCCTCCAAAAATGAGAGAAGGCTAAAATTAAGATATGGATTGAAAGGTCTTGGTCAAACACACAGACATCTCAGTACTTCCTTGACATACATTGTCGAGACACGTAGATGATAACATCGAGAGGTGGATTCAAGGGCCATAACCTCATAAAACAGAAGCTGGAGAGGAATTCAAAACTAAATTAGCAAAAAGTATAGACAGTACGCTTACAGTGAAATATAGGTCATGATATAGAGTACACAAATCAGTAAAAAAAATAAGTAAAATAAAAGAAAATTAAAAGGTTCAAAGTTTAAAAAATTGAAAAATCTGAAAAGTTCTGTTATATTCTGAGAAGAGTAAAAATTCCTATAAACAAAAGCAGCCAGTTTTCATTATTAATTTTCATATCTCATATATATATATATGTATATAGTGAAAGAGAGTCTTGTTTAAAAAAGAAAAATGAATCTGATGTAAATGAATTATAAAAACAAATAACTGGTAGTAAAAATAATAATAATAAATGGTAAATAAAACTGTTTAATGTATAAAACACATGAAAAAAGTAAAGTATGACTAAATAAAAGATATTTTGAGGTCATGGATGCATAGGGACTTACTATGATGCACAGCTCTGATCTGCCCTGACCTGTCGTGGTCCAACTGGTTGGACGACTCGGTCCGGCTAGAGGCAGGTGGATCTGTATCCGAATCCGATCCAAATGTATCATATTCCTCACTCTCAGATTTCACAGATCGAGGGGCCGGTGTAGGATGACGTCCCCGTATAGCCACACCCCCACCCCCTCCTCCTCCAACTCCCACTCGACAGTAGGTGTCACCAGTAGAAGTGATCCTCTGTTCAAGAACAAAGTCATAAAGAAAATAAGAAAGAAAATAAAGTTTATGCTGGATTACAATAGGACTGCACATGGGCCGATACATTTACAGAACTGTTACTCATCTCAAGGCATTGTTTCTTTATTTCCGATCATTAATTTTCTGTGTGTATGAACATTACTAAGTAGATTTTGTGTACACTAAAGATTGTTGATACTAAAAATACTATATGGAAACATAACAAAATATGTATCTGAAAATATGTAGATGTTTTGCTTAACAAAAATATATCAAAATTATGAATTAAAAAGAACAGTCTTCAAAAATCAAATTTGGATTAATTTCTAATGTTTATAATACTAGTATCGCTATCAAATACCTTTAATAGATTGATACATATATATCCATCCAATCTGAATGCAATAGATTTGATGATATAATCATACATCAACACCATAATTGCCAGACAAATTATGTTATCTGTAATTAAAGTTTCAGTGCAGCATACATAACAGCAAGTACTCAGTTTTGCTGTTACACTTTAAAATCAATTTGATCTTACTTCCTCAAACCATATCATGACCACATGTTGGTGAATTTAGTGTGTTGGTAGGATAATACTTTTAAACTTACATAATTCTTTTTTTTTTTTTTTCTTTTTTTTTTTTAAGAATTTTATATAATTTCAATGCAGAGCTAATGCCCACATTTACTGATTTTTCCTTACAGAAAAATATAAAGTTAATATGGATTGGAATAAGAAATATTTTTTAGTTCAAGTGACGACTCTGGAAAGCAAGTAATAAAATGTCTTTAAAACCGTTATGAGATGAGTCTGAATAACAAGGTTGTTCTCCAAAGATAATACATGTTTCTTTGTATACACAGCATAACTGGTGTCGTATCATTATGTGCAAATATAATTCCCCCTTACTTGCATAATGGCTTCTTTTGGTTGTAGAAAAATTACAGGTTAATATCTGTCGCCCAGATTTGCTATATGTACGAGTAAAATATATAAGAAAACACCTGAACTTTCCACATCTCGTTATGGCACTGGTTAATATAATCATTCAACACAAGATTCTTGTAAATTTTTATGTGTAACAAAATTTTATTCTTTTACCTTTATTCCTTTAGAGTTGTTAAGGTATAAATGAATCAGTTACCCTTTTATGATAAAGGTTTATTTGATGTCAACTTTTGAAACTATTTCGGGTGGAAAAATTTATTTCTTTAAAGATGACGAGTCTTAACGTTTTTGGGTGTTTAGACTTATTCTTTAACTCACATTCTTTGGTAACATACAAATTATGAATACATCTATGTATATCTTATTTGACCTTCAGAGTAACTTGTACTCCTTAATTAATGAAATGTTCATAACAAAATTTAAAAATTTTGAAAATGAGGGCGACACATTATGTAAGTAAGAAGAAAATTTTGTCTTAGACTGATCAAACTTAATATCATCATGGTCTCACCTTCTTTGTCTGGAGAAATATCCTTTCAAAACTGGTTATAATTATGAGAAAAACTGAAGACCTGCCTCTATACTGCTGAGATATTTTGATAAAGGTTGTCATATCCACTTCCAATTTTCATGCAAATTTCAAAATTCTACTCCAAGTTTACTAAACAAAGCAACTGCACTCATTACCATTTTTACCTCTCTCTGTGCCATGACATCTTTATACGGACATGGTTGGTAATGGCCGTGAGACGGATTGTGGTGTTGCTGGGGTGTAGGCTGCTGTAACCGAGGTCGTTGCTGTTGTTGTTGCTGTTGTGGATGGGTGCTATTCATTTGGAAGGTTGCATAAGGGTAGATGTCGTCTGCGTATTCTGTCAAATCAAATTCCACTTCACGAACTATGTCACAAGAGAAAATTATTGTAATACCGATGCTTGCCTTATCATAGTTGGGAAAAAGATTTGATTATCATGTTCATCATGGAAGTGGCCAGGCATATATCATTTAGAAGACATAAAGAATCAAATCCTTTTACCTTGCACCAAACAATTTCATTTGATTCTTTTTATATACATTATATATCTCAATTCTGAAAGTTTATAGTACCTACTCTTCTTTTTGTAATAACATAATTGTGATTTCCAACGTTTCAGAATTGAAATGATGTAAAA
>NC_090726.1:91427186-91430220 GCF_036898095.1 Palaemon carinicauda
CAGCAGAAGAGATCCAACCTATCCCTTTGAAAGAGTCAAAGTTAGCCTGCCCTCTCTCCTCTCTCCTCTCAATAAGAGATTTTTTACCCAATGTATATTGTGTATAGTGTTTTTCAAACATTTGTGGAATCATTGGATATTAATTCAAGTGTAGTGTGTTAATGTGTTAATGTGTGTTAAGTACATTTAACATAAATCTTTCGTAACTGGCCCTGTGAGATTAGGACAGTGAAGTGTATTTATTTTGCTTAGCCATTCTGTAACCTTATGTGGACCAAAGGACGAAAATACAACAGTTACATATATGTAAGTTTCATCATTGTTTAATCATTAGAGTGTTAAAGTGTTAACTCATTTCATTAATTATCAAAATTAAATATTTTCATAAATATATTTCCAGTGAAACAAGTGATTGTATATTTGTTCAAAGTTTCTTTCTTTTATCTTAATCTAAGGTTTAGTATCGAGTGATTTATTTTTGGTGTTAATTCTTTTGTATTGCTAACTTTCTATAGAATATGTTTATTTTTGTAAAAGAGTGTATTGTTTCGATCACCAATATTCTTCTCAGTATTTCTCCTGATTCCTGGACTAAGAACCGAAGTAAGAGGTTGTTTTTTTGAATAGTTCACATAAATAATCACCCAGTTTTGTTTTGAGTGTAACGTAAGAGACCTTTGGATATTCGGTGTTCATATATATTGCCATCTGGGAGTTGCATAATATTCTCAGAGCTCGGGTATTTTTTAAGTATAACAAATTCATGTAAAAATAAGCAGGTGAGTTTGGAGCTCGTAAGCTTGAATAATTCGTCAGATATATATATATATATATATATATATATATATATATATATATATATATATATATATATAGATGTATATATATATATATATATATATATATATATATATATATAGATTATATATATATAGATTATATATATATATATATATATATATATATATATATATATATATATATATATATATATGTATATATATATATATATATATATATATATACATATATATATATATATATAAATATATATATATATATATATATATACATATATATATATATATATAAAAAACTAATAGTAAAGTGACAAATACTGGCCCCTATAGGAAATGGTCTCTGTTTTCTTTCCTTTCTTTACTTTGCATTTTCCTTCACCCCCTCATATTTTTACTATAAGTTCCTTTCTCTATTTAATCAATGCACCCTATTTTCATCATAATTTAAAACGACTTACTTTTCCTGATGCAAACACACACAGTGATGACTGTAGCCAATAGAGCAAGTGAAGAAGCAACGACTGGTAATAAAACTCTCACGTCAGTCAAGTAGACACCTTTCATCACTAACCCAGGGGATGTGGGGCCTGCAATGTTAGGGGAAATTAATTCATGCAAAATAATTATTGCTAGGTAATTGGTCATCACAAGTACTTTACTACTTAATTTCTATTTTACATCTTCCATAATAGATCAATGCTTTCTAGTTGCCAGCCCAAGGGAGCTACTGTCTAAAAGGTGACTTGCATGGCACAATGAATATGATACCAGAGTTTTTTTTTTTTTTGCAGTGTCCCTTATGTCACTCACTAACTGCAATATTCTATACAATTTATTTTTCTAATGACCCTCTTGGGCTATTCTCCCCTAACTGTTCAACTTTTTCTAATTTTACCTTACTAATGATCTTCCTTTTTACTAAGAATATTGAATCAAGAGAAATGGTGATAATGATAATAATAATAATTAATAATAATAATAATAATAATAATAATAATAATAATAATAATAATTCAGTTGTCAAGAATTTATTATTAACTACTGTATCTATTTCTACCTCTGATTACTCTTTCTGATAAATACGTGATGCGCTCTGACATATCTCTCACATAATTCAAAATATTCATAACTTCAAATCAACTGATATCTTATGCATACCACTACTATGTATATTAATTTGAACATTTATCTTTTGAGAGTGAGAAAATGTTGTTTTAAGTACATCATTTTTCTTCTTAAAGTTAAAATAATATATTTTCGTTTACCTCCTATCTGCTATTATGAGGTATGAATTCATATTCTTTTCGGTATAATATAAACTTTAATACACATTCTTAAACAAAATCGAGCCATCTTAGAAAAGTAATGCCCAAATAAATGATTTTTATTAGAGATTTTTTTTTTAACCTTTAAAATGTAATAAAAGTTAAAATTATAGTGTTTTTTAACATCAAAATTATCGGTAACTCAAGCATAAATGGTCTTTTCTGCTAAACTAAGGAAAATGTGTAAATGCTTAGTAATCCCATGTTAGTGTTTCTTAATTATCAGTTCGTTATTTTCGAAAAAGAGAGAGATTTTGAGAGCGTAGTTAACAAGTCATTTAAACTTTCTGGTGTATATTTAATCAAAGTTAGACGGATTCCTCGTGTTGGTCAAATCGTCACTAACCAAAGAAACATGGTGCTCACGGAATGATTTATAGTTCCTTACTGTATCACATATCATTTTAGAAGCAGTAACTTAATACTCATATCTTTTGAATTGCCATCCAATAAGGAGCCTACCCTTTCACTTGAATACTTTTGCTACACTTACTTCCACTCAACGGTGCTGTTGCAAAGGGATAATCTTGTGGCGTTGTTCCCGCAGAGTTGTGGGCTGTTACCCTGACTAAGTAATGTGTGTTGGGAGAAAGACCCCCCACTTCTACTGGACGCCCTCCTTCCAAAGTCTCTGATACTAGAAACGAAAATTGTTAAAATAATAGAATGCCAGAGGCATTGAGTGAGAATGAAATAAGCAGGGCCACATGGAACTGACCTTTTTAAATCTAAATTTGTAGAACTCATACGAGCAGAACATTTCTAATTGATACAGAAAGTACTCTTAGTTGTCTTCCCTTAAAAAAGTTTATTTTCACAGAGGTTTCCAACAATCTACTTCAATCCAAAATATTTCATTAAAAGAACTAAAGGAAATGTCACGTTAAATTTGTACAAATTAAGATTTCC
>NC_090726.1:91430720-91445720 GCF_036898095.1 Palaemon carinicauda
TTTCCTTTTTATTTTCCCCCCTTCAACCTTTCCTTTAATGGCCAATCACTCAACAAATGCCTTAAATCACTCACCAATAACCCAAGTATTACTAGGCGTTCTCTTGTATGCGACACTGTAGTGAGTAATGGGACACCCTCCATCAGTCCATTGAGCTAAACTAACAGCTGCCCAAGAAGTATTTGCCTTCACCACACCCTCCCGCCCTCCTGCTAACGGCGGAGAACCTGCTGTCTTGGTGCGTAAGATATCTGAAGGACGGCCATCCCCTACCTAAGGATATTAGGGAGGAAAGAAACAGTTAAACATGTCAAGATACTACTTACACTTTATGTAAAACAAGTAGATCATGAAAATAAACCTCCCTGTAGTTAAACCTGTAAATTTGGCGGGTTAAACAATTAAACTTGAATGCACATAACTGCTAGATGGTTGAATGCTGAAAATTCAACTGTTTGAACTCGTCTGACTTTTATTACTGTATTTCAATTAAAGATAATATCTATAGAGCATATGGCGACCTATTGAGAGATTGTCATATCTATTGATAAACAATTAGGGCAATTTACTAGTCAGTGTAGTTTTAATTCACAAACTACTACAAGTATACTACTGTAGCGTTAGAGATTCACTAATCATAGGGCCATCATTCTTTAATACATACAAGGAGTATTTATTTTGCATATTTCCTACGAGGTTTTTCACTCACCTTGTTATATGGTGTGACATAAATGTCATAATGATTACCGCATGCAAGGCCCCTTAGTTCGTGAGATGTCTGTGTGGGAGGAACCGTCTCTTCCTGCCATTCGCCATAATCCCTTTTGTAGGATACTGTCAAGCCCAGCAACGGTGCTCCTCCATTGTCACCTGTTCTCCAGGCCACAGTGAGGGAAGTTGATCCTGTCCTTGTTACGTGAATGTGCGGTGGAGCTGGAGGAACTGTTGATAAGAGGGATTTGTTCAAAGTTATTCTGTTTACGATCACTGATGCCAATTAGAGTATATTTGAGGCCATTATCTCTCTCTCTCTCTCTCTCTCTCTCTCTCTCTCTCTCTCTCTCTCTCTCTCTCTCTCTCTCTCTGTATATATATATATATATATATATATATATATATATATATATATATATATATATACACTGTATATATATATATATATATATATATATATATATATATATATATATATATATATATATATATGAACATAAAATCTATATCATACCACAAAAAAAAAGAAAGAATGAAAACACTTGATTGGGTTAGTAATTTAATTTTGTAGGTGAATATCATCGGACTTCATGATGATGTCACCAACAAGACGAAAGTACTAACTCTCATCAAGTGTTTTCACTTTTCCATTCATGGCTATGATAATAATAATAATAATAATAATAATAATAATAATAATAATAATAATAATAATAATAATAATAATAAGAGAACAAATGCTTTAAAATAAAAACAGAATAGAACAGTTTTGATAACATTTGTTGCACAGTGGTACAAAAAGTATTATATGCTCATAAGATGGAAGACAAACAAATGTATACTATATGTATAGCGACCTACAGGTCTTTACATTTTCTTATTATTTTTTTTTTATTGCAAAGATCATCATGTAACGTTTGACACAAAGAGTCCACTACCAACAGGATGCTGCAATTTGACAATTACTGTACAATATAATGATTTCCTAACAACCTTCCCTTTTTTCATTAAATCTCCATATAAATTGCACAGAATGAAATCATACTTGGAATTTTAGTATTGAAAAATTAAAAGAAGTTCTTCATTACAGGCTAATACTTAAAAGAAAATATATATACTTTTAGTAGGAAATAGTCCACAATACTTTACTGCATAGTTGATATAACATTAACCTGGCTATTATAGATTAAGAGCATAACATATGAATGTAAATGGAAATTCTAACCTTGCACAACGAGAGAATACGTGATGTGATCATCTCCATGGACGTTACTAACTCGACAGGTGTAATTGGCTGAATCCCTCCTTTGGACATCTCGGAGGACCAATGTTCCATCAGGATAACTAGACACTCTTCTAGGAGCATAAGGCAATAGTCAGAACAAATTCATATTTTCAGCTGTTATAAAGGCAGTGAACCTATGGTTTTATGAAATTTAAAACATAATGCATAAATCTGGGAATTTATTTTTCAAAAATGTGTTTATACCCTGCACAATTGTCATCCTAATATAAAATTACAATATACAAGCACTAATGTATGGAATGAATGTCTCCTTTTTTATTATTGTGCATAGATATGCATAAAATGCAAAATACATTATAGTAAACGAACTTAGAGTTTAGAAACTATCATCCCATCATCTTCTGCCATATGTCATTAAGGATGAAAATGTGCAATGACCCACTCACTTATTAGCTGAATCTTTGAGGATGTGGGAATCCCGAGACCAAGAGCGAGACGGGAGTGGATCACCAACGGCTTCACAACGTAGACTCACGTCCTCTTCCCAGTGCACAGCTGTCGTGCCTCCCCAAGAGACAATTTTAGCTGGAACTAAAAAAAGGTTTAGATCAGCTGTGGGTCTACACAGTTGGTAGCAGTATAAAATAACAAGTTAAAGTACCTTCTACACAATTAGACAAATTTCTGGAATACATAGTAGAACATCACTTAGCACTATAATGAGGAAAAGATTATGATTTTGAAGATGAACTATTTATAAACAAGTATGTTGAAATTTAAAAGAAATGTGAAGATTAAACAGCATTAATCTGCATCAATGAAAAGAAAATAAATAAAGTTGTTTTACAATGCATAAATTCAATTCTCGATATAATATTTTGTCCAAAATAATTTTTCTTATGAAATTAATATTCTAAAATATAATTTCACAATTTCTGTGGTATGTACTACAAAATTATATTATCAATTCCGTAACTTTAGTGTAACCTACCAATAATGTTTGCTTTCTTAACAGATGAATCATGTTGAAAATAAGTGAAACATTTTAAAAATATTTCTCAGCATAATTTTATATAATAAAAGGAGAAAAAAAATATCTTTGTTAATAATGAATTAAACAGGTGGGTATCAGTTGACATTGCCAGTTGTAAAAACAGACGGAATCGCACAATAAGTACTTTACAAAATATTTTCCTAAAAATTGGCCGAATGGCTACTCATGTACGCTTGGATTAGTACTGTGTTTTAGATTATGTGTAAAAGTAACATACAGTATATAAATCTAGGAATTATTCTTTTCATTTCATATATTTATCATCAACTTAGTACAAACAAAACTTATCAAGCACTCGAAAAGACCTACAACAAAAACACCAATTATTTTTAACATGCTCTAACACAAATTTGACCTAGAATGTCTCATTTATTGCTTCTTTTGAAGTTTAATGGCTACTTTGTGTCTAGACTTTTAATTCAACAACCATTACTTTTTTTTGCAATCGACCTCGTTTCTTGCATTCCATTTTCAGTTTATTGTTTTTCTTAACATCTGTTACTCATTACATGGCATCTTCTTTCTTATTAATAATTCATATTTTAATTTAGCCTCAATCCAACTCTCAAGTACAACCTTATCTTTTATCTATGATTTTCCACAAGGCTTAAAATTCCACTGCCTTTAATCTCTGATATTCTTTATTATTAACACCTTGCACTAATCCAGAGCTAATATCATCCTTTATTTTCATTATTCTTTGCAACTCTGTATCAACCGTTGTTTTTTCACATTCAGTGCTTTTTGTAAGTATTATTCTTTGTTCAATGTCACTCCTGAACATCTCTTTATTTTAAACTATACTTTATATAGTGAAAAAAGTCAAAGATTAAAACAACAAGCTTCGAAAAAGGATCCAACTAAGAGGGTTGATTAGCTAAATTCACTAAAGGTTCAGTAATTCAATTTTTACAGGAGGGAAACTCAAACTACATTCTTGCTTATAATAATGAAAGATGATCACCATTTAATGAATACTTCAAGAGCCAATCATCAAAATACACGAATGATATTCTTTAGGTAACTCACCCACAGCTGATGGTTTTATGGTGACGGGGTTTGATGAGGGACCTTCTCCCACACGTGTGCTGGCAGCAACCAAAATCTTGATGTTTTCAGGCCCAGGGGACATGTTCACTTCCCTCTTCATGGTTGGGGCTGGGACAACAAATCTCTGAAATACATTTTAATCGAATGTTTGCGTTTTCAAATTAAAAAAAAAAATAATGAGATCCTTAAGATTTAATGAACCACTTGAATGGTAAACCAGAATAAAACTATTTATCTGAATATAATATTGTGATGTTTGTGTGCATGCAATTTTCATTATACTATGCCACGCGAAGGAAAGCACATGGTGTGATAATGCAGTAAAAGGCAGTATCACACTAATTACTATACATTTTAAAGCCTAGAAATACTGTGGAAATTTCTCTTTATATGTCTAAAATAGAAATATTCATTTAGTTAGCTTGGACCCGAATACATGATAATAGGATATATTGTTAGAAAAGGAAGCTGCAGTAATTGCATACCACTTCTTTGGTCAAAACAGAAAATCCAGCACACTCCAAAGAGAGAGATTGAAGTCTTGAAGCTATAAGGGAAGAAACATTTCACTAATACCCTCTTTATTAATACAATTCTATTCTGCTGGTTGCTTTGAGCTCATTTTGTTTTACCAGCTCTCATAAAACTAGCACTAGTCTTCATAGGGTTTATGGAGTTGAATTCTGTGATCATATACACCTGCGTTTATATAAACCTGTGGAACTCGAACTGTTTTTATGGTTGACCATGGTAGCAACTTAAATTTTTCCCTTGATGCAAATATGTTTATACAAAATTATTATGATAGCAGCAACTACAGCTTTATTCATTGGGAAAATATATTAATCAAAATTTTCAGGAAGAAATGCCTCCAAAGCTGACCAGTTTCAATAACTCCAAAAATAAGTCGAGAAGCCTTTATATTCTAATCAATAGGTTTTTCTAAGTTTGAAAAAGAAGGATTATCATTCTTGTGATAAAATCTGAAAACACAAACAAACAGATTAATTGGTTTTTAGACTTTTAATGCTTTCTATATTAATTTCTGTTTTTCATGAAGAACGTTTTGGAAAAAAAATATCAACAAATATTGTGCTCTAACTGAACAAGTGGGGTAAAAAAGAGCTTTTAGATAATGAAAAATGAAACTTATTTGATTTTCTTTTTTACATACTGTATGTGAAATCATTCGTCTTCAAAATTTCAGTTTTATCTTTTCTTATGTTTTTTTTTTCCTTGACATAAAACGGCTAAGCTAGTGATATGGAATCACTAAAGCTGCTAAACAGAGAGAAATATTAAGACTTCACTGCCACTTTTTGTTTAAATGTGTCGTTCAACCTTGGAAGAGAAAAACTTTACTCTCTTTCCGACGTTCAAGTGTCATGCTTTTCTTAAATAATAGAAAATTAACAATTATTGACTGTGAGGTAAAATCGACATCTATCGCCATTTTCTTGTCTCATTTCCTAAATTACTTTATATGGAGCACTTGCCGTCCTCAACTCCAAACAATGAAGCAGCCGGCAAATATTAGCAATATTTCTACATTAAACATTTTTTTTTTTTAAAGTATAAATTGTGAAAGATTAAAAGGAAATATTGACACTATATGCCATCTATAATACATAGATAACATGACAGTTTAATGGGCCCCTATGAACTTAGACTACAAAAAAAAAGAAAAAAAAAACATAAAATATAAAATCAATTACATATAAATACAAGATAAACTTGATGTTGAATCAATACTTGAAAGAAATACATTTATGAGCACCTTAACTTCGCTGCCTCTAAAAGTGATAGTGTAAGTCAAAAGACGACCATTGCTATGAAGTGGTGGGAGCCAAGACACAACAATAATTCCAGGTCTTGCTACCGCAGCCTTGACTCCAGCAGGTGGACCAGGCACTGGAAAAGGGAATAAAGGATGGTCAAAAGATTTCAGTTCAAAAAATGTCAAAATTCGCGATGTTCTATCTATCTATTGAAATCGTCATATATCATAATGTTTATTAAGCAAATATGATCACGAATTTAGATGTAATCATTAACTCGAACGAGGAGCAATTAAAGACTGTATAGAAGAAGTTATACCCATCAAAGGATGCGCTGCATATAAATGCAAAATGTTTTTGACCCTACCATCTTCCTCGGTTGTACAGAAGACAGGGTCACTAGGGGGTCCATCTCCTACTCGAGTAAAAGCTACAACCTGTAGAGAATAATTCGTATATGGCCGAAGACCCCTTAGCGAGACGCTTAAGGAAGTTGTCGTTTCCCCACTTAGTTCAGTCGCTGCTGCAATATTGAAGAAAAAAAAAGATTCGTTAGCTACAAATGAATGTAAGAGATTAAGAGTATGAACTTAATTGATTTCATGTAAAGCAATGATACATGCAAATATATGAAAAAAGCTAAAATAAGATAAGTTTAATTCACCATTCTTAAAAATAAACACCTGAAGCTTAATAGAATTAGTAAAATTTTGCATTTTTCAATTCTTAAAATTAACAAATATTTCGTAAATTTGATTAAAAAAGTACAATTACTACTATCATGATAATAACTACTTATCCCAAAAGCCAAACACCAAAAAGCAAGTGTAAACATATTTCTTTCTGGATGGCTTTTATTGTACAGGGTATTAGATTACTCAATAATCTTATACCGCTAAAGCAAATAACTCACAAAAAATCCAGCAGCAAGAATTATTTCTAGTAACTGTATGGTAAATCAAAATCAATTGAAACCAATGAAATTTCTCACAGGAAGGAGACGAAGTTTCCTCCGCAAAATTAAAATTCCATATTTTGGCCTCAAAATCTCTTGAAAAGTAGGTTTATTGTTACTTTGTTCATAGGATTTATACTTACTTTTAAATCATCATAATTTTACATACTTATCTTGTGTTAAAATTCACTTACTCAACTTAAGATTACTGTTACACCTCAAAAGTAGAGTTTCTTTTTTTTTTTTCTCCAAAAGCTTTCTCTTTTCTCAATATAGTGTTACTTTTCTTTCAACTATTTGGACCCTCTGATAATATATGCTTTCATGTATGGTTTCTTACCTCTATCTGTAGGTGCATATAGAACTCTGTAGCCAAATAAATTTCCACGAGCATGAGCAGGTGTTAAAGCATCCCAGGTCACAAGAACACTATGTGCAGTCATGGGAGAGCATCTGAGTGCCACCGGAGCTGATGCTGGAACTGATGAAGAAGAAAAAATAACGGTGGTTGTCAGATATCCATAAAATGTACACTGCAATTTATTTTCTTATAATGTTCACATTCGTTTCTGTTATTATTATTATTATTATTATTATTATTATTATTATTATTATTATTATTATTATTATTATTATTATTATTATTATTATTATTATTATTCTAAGCATATCTAACCACAGCAATGATAAGTTTCACTCTGACGCCTTATGCCATTAAACAGCTACCAACCATCGATGTACTAATCAATCCGAATGCCGCTTAACTTCATAAACAAGAAGGTCAGTTTTATAATGGTGTTACCGTCACTATCAAAACCATTAATATTATTGATATTGATAGATCACCTGTGAATTATTCTTTTCAAAGCAAAACATTACTCTAAGGTTTCGACAGAAAAAAAAAATCTGATGTGAGAAAATAAAAAAAAGAACCACATCTAACCAGTAAGAGAGGTATATGTCCACATTTGTTTTGTTTTATGATCCATTTACATAAGAATGCCAATGAAAATACACTTTTCGCCCATGTTCTTAGAAATGCCGGTATGTACTTTTTTTTAGTATATGCTTAGGAGAAATGTCAACTCTAATTGATACTACTCTCATTTGATTTTCTCGCCTATTAAAACACCATGGTCTGTTTGCGATACTGTACAATTTTCAGAGGAAAAGAAACTTGATGGGTGTATGGTTGCCTGGTCTATGTGTAGTAAGTACATAAATTAAGAAGAAACATTAAAGAGTTGATGCTAAACACGGAGGAAGATTTGCCTCTAAATATAAGGTAAAATATACAAGAGCAAAGAAAGTAATATAGAAACAAATCAGAGAGAGTCTTAAAATTTACAAATTAAGATATTGTTGAGCTCAAGTAATGAAACAGAGATGTAAAAAAACAGAAAAATGAAATTCACCATTCACCCTAAGCGTAAATGAAAGCAGCTTGGGGTGGGGATGCGGGGATTTAGAGAAGAGGGGAGGGCAAGGGTGCTGACTTGAAACTGACTGCAATTTCCTCTTGATGAGGAAGAAAGGTCTGAGCACCCTAAGTACTGAAACAATATTTCTGTCACTGACAGGGAATTAAAACATAAAGCCTTAATAACTGAAAATATTGAAAGAATTTACAAAAAAAAAAAAAAAAAAAAAAAAAACATGAATAATACTACAATATAACTTTAAAAAATATTCTCCAGTTACCTCAACATCATCACGTCATCATAACAATATCCTCTCAGACAACCTTGTATGGAGAATAGTAACCCTCTTTATCTTTTATTCAAGAGAAAAACAAATTTCCATATCCTATATATTTGGACAATCAACATACAAATGCATTTTTTTTCAAGAGGAACAAGCCACAATTGGAAAAGTGACTATGCCCCTTTGAAACATATACTATATAGCCAAATCTAAGGTAGACAATATCAGTTTATTATCTACAGTGCATAGCATGTTACTGCATTTCCGTGGGATGACTAGCCTGGCATTTTCCATAACTTTCTGGTAATCACCTTTCTGGCTCTCATATAAGATGAAATTGCCAAAACTATTTGCTGTTTTATATTTTGTCACGATTTACAGTGCAGACTCTCAGCAAACATCAGCAGACATATCCCAAAATAAATCTAAATTATCCAACGTGCATTCAATTTCCAGATAAAATCTCTTTCGACCTGTAGTGAATTGAAAGTGCAACAACAGATTCTGGAAATGATGGTATAGGAGGTATATGGTGTTAATTTATTAGCAAATGATAATCGTAAAACCATACACAAATCTTGTTATTCCTCATTCGTATAAATCTGGACTAAACATTCAAAAGTATAATGTATTCCCTTATAACTAGTGTTTCACACGTGTGGTCTAGGCCCAGTTAAACTTAGGAGAATTATATAATTTCTTTACACGCTTCCAAAAGCTTCTTTTTCTTCTTAAATTCCAATAAGTAGTTATTCCTAATACAAGCTGACAGAATGCTTTAACCATGACGATTTTACTGAGAAAGCTAGATTTGGCTTTTGCTTTTGTTCTTATGACATTCTAGGAGACTTTACTCCTTCCATTACCATCATACTATTTTCTTATTATCAAAACCTTTTCAGACCCATGTCAGCACTTATTCACCTAATGTAAATGCATAGTCCAAACTATTCATATCACTCATCTTAACACTATTGTGATACTTATTATTTGAAGAAAAAGATTTCTATTTATAAATCCAGAATTTTGATTAACATTGAACTAGGGAAATACAATCTCATAAGTTTACAATTTGGACAGTATGGTACTGAGTAAAATATTTTATACCCAAATAATTTATGTCAGATAAAATTGTTTATTGTGACTATAATCACAGAATAAGATTCAAATATCAACAGAAACATTTATGGGTATTATAATATATATCACACAAAAACAAATATCAAAAGTGAAAAAATAAAGAGCAAACTGGAAACTATAATAAAAGTAATAACTGAATTGATAAATACCTCTTTATATGATTAATTGCAACTATCCATCACAGGAAAGATGACAAAAAAAAAGAAAAAAAAATTCTGTAAATGAAACCATTTCTCAGAAAACTCTACAAATGGGAAAGCATCAATTAGTATGAATAGTACCGTTGTAATGCGTGTGGAGTTATCAATCTATACTATGAATCATGAGCTGAAACCCCAGATCTGGAATTGCTTTATTTCATAGATTTAAGTAGGTAAAAAGAAAAAAAATGATAATTAATTAAAATAGGAGGACGTTTTCCACTAATCTTGTCTTTGCATATGCTTTTCTAACTTCTCTGAGTATACATTTGACAATGGAAAGTTCTTTACTTCATATGTTGGCGTGTAAATTTTATGAAACTTAGACTCAAAGAAAGACAAAGGTTTGTGAGATTGTATTTGGTTGCATACGCCAAGGATTGTTTTTGCTAAGACAAGATGTCAACATTAAGAATGCTCAAATGATATCTAAGATAATAGGTGCTCTAGTGTTGTTGATACCAACCTTAATTATAGAGCAGAACTCTGGACTATTCCTACCAGTGTAATCCATACTTAGGATATAACTAACTGAGCAAGGGGTATGGTTAACAGCCAAATAATAAAAGTTTTTAGTGTATCAATTTTTGGAAGTGTAGGGTCTCGAAAAATCTTAAAAGGTCTTTGTGACTCAGAGTTACCTAAATTAAATTACTTAAACAACTGTAACCTTTTCCAATTACCAGGCTAAACATGCGTGCATAGAGAAAAGTACACGAACTTTAGAGAGCAAAACTGGAAATATTTTAATGATGAATGATATTTAAATGAAACAATCCATATAAAATAAATACTATAACTAATATAAAGTAAACATGGGAAAACCCGGAGAGTGAAGTATAATTTCCTTGCATAATGTACAATGTGCAATCCATCTTACCATCCTCCTGTGTAGTTGCTGTGACAGGTGAACTTGAAGGGCCAGGTCCCTGGGAATTTACTGCCTGAACTTCAATGACATACTGAGTGTAAGGAGTTAAATCTGATACAACAGCAGAGCAGCAAGAAATGGCGGATGTTGAAGATGAAGTGGCAGCTGGAGAGGATGCAGACGATGATACCGATGAAGAATGGTCCCAACCCTCTACTTCCACTGTAACTATCTTGTATTGGTCACTGGGTGATCTGTAGGAAAGAAAAGACACAACGTGAAAAGGCATGTTGATCCTGCTGTTCGTTTTATCACATATAGAGTAAAAAATAAAAGAAAAACCGAAGCCAAAAGTTTATAATTGTATTTTGTTCAATAATAACTTTCTATTGTGTTACTGATATGAACAGAGCAAGAATATATAAAAAAGTAAATCCATAAATGACAATTTACAAGGTATCAAAGGAAAAAAAAATAGTTCCTTTCTTTCCGAAAATAAACCGATCAAATCCTACATTTCCCTTTTTCTTATTAAATGGATGCTGAGAGTAAATACGCTGAGGTTTCTTCGTTATCTACAACATAGAATACATCTGCAAGAGTTGAAAAGGAAAAGAAAATGGATGTTCGAATGGGCAGGTAAGAAAAAGTACTGTTGTGTATAATTCAATTAGATAACAACAGTATGGTCAAATGTATTAATTTTTTTACGGCATCAGGCATTAACTTCATCTCATATTCTCTCGTAACTTAACTCACGATATACTGTATAAGAATGTCTTAGCACGATCCCAGTCCACAATGTGGGTCATGTCTCATTGCCTTTGACAGGGACAGTATTCATTGCCAAATGGTATTGAGAATGAAAGTTAAGAAGTATTCAACTGAATATTGACTTTAAAAGTGTTCGTCTCTGATGTTTCTTTTTCTGTTTTCTCTTAAACTCAGTTATTGTAAATGCAGCCTCCTCAACTGACAAGAGGGGTTCATGCAGTTAATGAAGAGAACTCCCCTGTGACCTTACAAGACTCTTTCATGTTGAAATCAAAGCAGCTGGGTGTTTTGTTCTCCAGAACAAATAGATTGCCATTGCAAGAAATTCAAAATGCATTATTGCCCCACTGAATTATTACCTCCGAGAAGGAAAGTATGTTTTATTCTTATTTGTTTATCTGGATGTTAACCGGAAAAGCATAATTCTTTTTTTTTTTTCTTTTTGCTAAAAGAGGTGCTCATTACTGGCAAGAACCGATTACATCTTGGAAGACGTAATCATAAGAATTTTAACCTTGGCAATAAGTTTTGAACTATACAAAAGACAATAATCTGGGCCAAAAGTTTTATGCCATAGAAGGTAGAAATTTCTTGTTATTCACGTAGGCTGCAACGCTAATGATTCCAATGTGAATAGTGAGGTCGAGGTTAATGTCAGCCTCATGCTTAGAGGTTAAGGCACATAGAAGAACTTAACCTTGACCATTACTATCAAATATACGAGATAGAAACTTTATATTTGGCTCAACAAATCCACTCATGTTGTTGATCTGCAAGTTCATATTTAGAGGCTAGGGGTCAAATGTGAATTCAACCTGGACCATAACTTCTGAACTATATGAGATGGAGACTTTCTATTTGACAAATATACTCCACTGATGGAGGTGATGAGTAGAATGAGGGAAAATTAAAAGCAAGAATAAAATTAGAGATCAAAGGTCTAAAAATTATTTAGACTTTGGTAGCCTATAAAATTTTGCCTGTATGAAATAAACTTCATATTTGGGATACATACTCCAGTACGAAAACTAACATGCAGAGTAAGATTAAGGTCAAGGTCACATTTATAGATCAAAGAATGAATGGTAATAAAAACTAGACCATAACTGTTGAACTATGTGGGATGGATTCTTCACATTTAGAACAGAAATTATCTGGTAATGATAAAGATGTGTAAAATGAGGTTAAGGCTATATGCATGGGTCAAAGGTCAAATGAGAATTCAACTAGGGTTCAGGGCTTTTACAAAAAATTACGTGAGGGCGGGAATCATGATTAGCAACAAATGGTTAGAATCTGGGAGAGATTGGAATGGGCCTTTTGGATAGCAAGGACCTATTGGGGTTTAGATTACTCAGTCTTGGCAGTTGTTTATGATCTCCAAACGTCATCATTATTATTGTTATTATCATTATATAACAATCCAAAAGGTCATCAATTTGACAAGAAAGCTTCCAGAGAATAGAATAGTCTCAGCTGAAAAGAGGAGAAGAAGAATGTTAAGAAAGAAGTAAAACCGAAAAATGCACAGTAATAGATAAAACTAAATACATTTGGCTTCATGAAATTAATAAAAATAACCATAAATAAAACAGAAAGTATGCAAGTATGCAATCACTGACATATAGACAAGTAAGCACGCAATAGCTAATAAGGTAAACAAAGAGTGGAGAATAAAATGTGTTAGGCTTATGGTATATAAAAGTAAAGGAATGCACACTTGAAGACTGTGGAAGATCCTAATTCAGAGTTTATTCCACTTCAAATAACCCAATAGCCAAAGACACGCTATTTAATTTTTTTTTTTTTTTGAATAAAAGCGAAGCTGAGATCCTCAAACCACCCAGAATACTACAGCATGTCGATTTGGCAATAGTATTATTAGGCTCATAAAAGTGCTGAGAAAGTACTGAATGTCCCCATCAAATTCTAGATATAATAGCATTTAAAACATTAAAGGAATTTTCAGTGTACAATAAGTATTGTTAATAATATCAATATTGATAATACAAATAACCATCGCCAACAATAATGGTAAAGCTAACAACACCACCAACATTAACGAAAGCAGCTTTCTTACCCCATTTTTCCATAACCAATATAATATGCCATTACTCGGCCATATCGAAGAGCTGGGTCAGGACTTGTCCAGGTAACTTTCAGGCTGGTAGAACTTATTGCTGTTACTTCAACGTCCCTTGGGGGTCCTCCAGGGGCCTCAGCCTCAGTTGTAACCTGTAAAGCCTGTAAAAAATAAAGCATTGCGGTATGGAATTCGAATAGATTATTTTACCAGCTTTTGAGAGGAAGGAACTCTTCTCCAAATTACACTACAGTATATCGCTATCATGCACATGAATAGACTCTTAGATAAACGCCGCACTCTGAAGTCATCCAGGATTGTGAGTATCAGCCGTCTTCTATTAGAAAACAATCACTTTTCATACCACTTCTCCGATGCTTGGCTGCATTATTTTCGTAATATCCATAGAACTTCATATCTGAATTTATGATGCATACAAACATTACATGAATAACTGGTGTTAACGTCATTAGACGGTATTTTTCGAACATTTTCTTCTGCAGTTACTCATTCTTTTACATAATAACCCCACTAACATGCTTCCATAGCAGTGTAATAGGCTCATAGTTAGCATAGTTATTGCATTTTTAATGTCTTTTTTTTTTCATCTCCCGGGATAAATGTTTGGATGCGCTTTTGCACAGGGAACAAGTAGAACTTAGACTATGATATGGTTTACATGGTTCGCTTCGATACATGGATATTTATCTTTCTTCATAGATATTGATTCTTCTTCGGTTTTGTCTATTTTTTATTAGTTTACACATTCAGTAGAAGATAAGGTGAATTTATAAAAATGAGTGTATAATATTGTACGAAACGTGGAATGGGTTACATTTGTTGATGCTTCAGTAAGTTTGATAACTATACGAGTGCAGGTGTCTCTCAGTTTGTAAACACTCTCATACCTTGATAATGAACTTTATGCACGGTAATGTGAGATTAATCCCAACTACATTAGAAATGAAAGTATAGAGCCTCAGGATACCTATTGATCACAAAGATAATGAACAACAGTGCTTACAATTGACCAGTAGTTTCGAAAACACAAAAATACAAAAGAAGTTGAATCTTGTAAACACTGAAATTATTATGACAAAAATATGACAACTGTAAATAATTGATTTTGGTTACTACTTTCAACACACTTAAACCAATCCAAAAATATAGCTCCTTTTTGGACTTTGCTTAAGCCAAAAATCCAAGCATTGGTCAGTTTAGTTATTTATTTGAATAGGCACCAGCCTTTCCCAGGTCGCAGTTTACACACACAGTAGTTTCTTATTCACCTGAGATCCTGAATGTCATGTTTTAATATGTTCTAAATATCAATACAATGGTAAATATAAGAGCATACTTAACTATAATACACATAAGGACAAGATATCTGAAACCTATAAATTACCTCAGATGGCTTTGAGGATCCCATAG
>NC_090726.1:91448220-91450720 GCF_036898095.1 Palaemon carinicauda
TATATATATGTATGTATGTATACATAATATATATCTGTATGTATGTATAAATGGATATTACACATAGGAAGATAGATTCAGTTTGTAAAATCCCTGTGATATAGAAACATCAGCGATTACCACACACGAGTGAAATATCCATTTCTATACTTCCTTCCATTTTCACAATCCCTGAGGGAACATTAACAGTTAATAAAAATATCTAAAACATTGATGTTAATATAATTTGCAATAAGGTTGATCCTATTATTGATATGCAACTGGCTTGTGCCTTTTGTTTAGTTAGTTGAAATTGAAAAGACACGGAGCAATCCTGCTAGGATTCTAATCTGTTTACGTCATGTGCAAACACTCGCGCACACACATACGTAAACATGCTTGCACGTGAATGATATTAAAATTGTATAAAAATTAAACCTGCAAAAGTGAGGCATAGTAAACATAACGTCCAGAAGGTACAGTTTTTCTTATCTATGTGATTAGATCACGTATTAAAATGTACTGAAATGCTTTGAATCTAGAGTGATTGGTCTATGGATGGAATAACAGGGTTTGAAGATGGAATGATTTAATTAAAAAACGGAATGAGATCAAACAGGGGAAACGTGCAAGTGATAACGTATGCGGATAGTTTTGTAAATGGATACAGCAGGAGTTAATGAGTGCGCAAATTCTTCATAGACTAAACATCCAATGATTGAATTATGTGAAATGGGAAGTTTAAAAAATGAATTGTAGAATGATGGAATGACTGAAGTGAGAGGCGCACATTTGAAGAGATTGTTGAGATGATTGATAGCATGAATGAAGGGTATCATAAATGATTAAAAGGAAAACAGACTTTTCAAGCTGGCGATTTGAACTTTTATAAGAGAACCCAAAAGCATGAAAAGGTTCTGGGAAAAATCATTATTATTGAAAAGGGTCTCTACCTATGGCTCACCTCAAAAGAAAATCAAAACTAGTGAATTAGGAAACTCGGCTGCTGGACAAATAAAAGTAACTAAATAGTTTGGAGAGGGATATTCAAAAAACAAAGTGCACGTAATACAAACATGATGATATAGGAGAATGATGAAAATGAAATGAATCATATGGAAATAAAATGTAAACAAAGGCTAAACATCAGACGGGTGTGACCATTCATAGCTATGAAACACGAGTAGGCCTACTAAGTGAAGAGGAGTGTCAATGTCTATGCTTATGATTACTTTAAAGGGGATGATCAGTATTGTTTGGTATACTATTCAAAGTAAGGAAAATCATTTCAGAGGATAGGAGAGGAGTACTGTATATACAATCAAGGAAAATGTAAAGAGAAATCTTAATCCTAAATAAAAACATTACGATACCATTGTAAGTAATCTTTTAACTTCATGTAAGATCATAGGCTATATAATCAGTGGAAACATCTTCCACATGCAATGCATACAGAAAAAACACTAATATTCTAATATATACAAATTAAAGACATTATCTTACAATTATATGTACTCACACACAGATATATATATATATATATATATATATATATATATATATATATATATATATATATATATATATATATATATAAAGAGAGAGAGAGAGAGAGAGAGAGAGAGAGAGAGAGAGAGAGAGAGAGAGAGAGAGAGAGAGAGAGAGAATTCTTTGAATAGAATTATATAAAGAAAGATGGGCAATATAGACTTACCTCCAAGGCGAGTGTATCTAAGGGTATATTTTGTAATAGGAGAATTTCCATCTTGCGGAGCTTCCCAAGCTAGTTTCACATGTCTCGAGCCCTTGTCTAATACGTGAAGTGAACGAGGTAAATCTGGCGGTTCTGGGAAAAGAAAACAATTGTTAGTATTCTAAACTTGGTTTAGGAGCATCATACATTTGTACAATATATACAGAATCGAGAAATTGGACAAGAAATTAAATTCTGCCGATGCAGCCATAGTATTCAACTCCACCTGTTTGAAGGAGGGTCTCCTACCAATAATAATAATAATAATAATAATAATAATAATAATAATAATAATAATAATAATAACGAATTGATGAAAGGTTTAAGTATTCTAATATGCAGCCATTCTGTTGGAAACACATAGACTTCATTGGTAAGATATCTGCAGCCAACCATAAAAGAACACTGAAAATTTGTCACTGAAATTTACAAAACTTAAGTACGTTTCGAATAATAATAATAATAATAATAATAATAATAATAATAATAATAATAATAATAATAATAATTTCTCACCTTGCACTAGTAACATAGCAGTCGTAGAGACGTGTCCATGAATGTTCTTGGCAGTACAAGTGTATTCTCCTCCGTCCTCTCTTGTCACCCCTCTAACCACCAACTCCAGCACCTCTTCTTTGTCCACCATCCGTCCTAAACCACCTACTCCTCCCACTGTGCTCTCTCGAAGTTCGTGTCTTGTATTGGGCAGAAGTAATTAATCATTGTACTCCATTATAAGTACTTTTCAGATATGGGATTACATACACA
>NC_090726.1:91455720-91495720 GCF_036898095.1 Palaemon carinicauda
AGACAATTAAGGCAAGATTGAATGATTTAGCACGGTAACCGAGCACAAACTGTCTAAGAAGAAAAGGAAGCAAAGACTATTTCATAAGACAAAAGAAAGAAAGGCAGAAGAGATTAAACTGACCGATAATACAACATAGGACAGCATGATTATTATAGCAACGGAATTCAGAGGAACAAATAAAGAAATTGTGTGGTATAGCAATGAAGTACACGAAATATTTTTTATCTATAATAAAAGATATCGGCGTCAATGACCTTCGATGTCAGAATGCCAAAGAACTTTAAATCATTCATTCATTCCAGCAAAAGACTGAAATATTAGACTCAATTGTCTTTAAAGGCAATGTAGGAGAGGCTGAAATTTTTAGGAATGCAAAAAAGTAGTATATTGTTAAGTGAGGCAATAAGGTTGAACAATTCTTTGCTCCATAATGAAAGAAAAGAGACTAAACTGCCTTGTAAAACAATGAAACAAAATGGAACTACCTAATATTGCGATGTTGGAGTAAACCATCTATTAAGACAATAGAAGACAGAATATGCAAAGTGCACTATCTGAAAATGAGATAAATATAGTAGTATGGTGGGCTAATAAAATATACAGTCATCCCTCGATATTTGGGGGTTCTATCTTCACGGATTTGGTTATTCTTAGTATATAGAACTGAATAACCTATTAGTTAAAAAAATCCTTATTCTTTGGTTTGCAATATGTACTATCACGGCCCGACGATTTCAAACTGATTGTACTCATTTGCAGCTGCCATGGTTCATGACATTTCCTTTTCCTCACAGCACACTACCCTATCTTTTGCTGACTTGGCCTGAGTCTACCATCGACTCTCCTCAATGTGCATCTCCTGCTTCAGTTCTTTATGTACAATCATGTTGTGATGTAAAAAAAGTGATGTATAATATCTGTACATATCTAGTCTGTTTATAGTGAGTTTAGGGTAAAATGTGATTTACACACCGCGCTACCCCATGCGCAAAACAGACGACGGTTCAAGAATTACATCATGCTTCAGGCTTCCTACGTAAACTGTTAGGGGTGTTGGACTGATCTTTTCCTTTTAATTTTTCTTGTGTTAGTGTATTCATTGTGTATTAGTATTATTATTATATTAACTAATATACAGTACTATGTACTAAATACCTTACTTTACAATAGTAATGCAGAAATAGGCTATGTGTAATGTAAGTTTGAATTGTGTTAGTCAACCTGCCGAAAACAACGATCACTTATAAGTTTTGCTCTCGTTAAAACTGTACTGTAGTGATAGTATTGTACATTTATTAAAGTAATATACACTGCTATATCAGTGAATACTGTTAGATAGGAACAATAGTGTTTTGTTGTTATTATATGTATTACATGTACATATAAGCGTGGCGATGACTCATATTATGTGTACTGTTGTCTTACCGTGCATGTAGTACATGTGTGTACATGTTGTGTATATTTATTGAAATATTTTAATTTATTAAAAAAAAATACTTAGACTGTTATAAAACCAAGTAAAAACAATATTAGGCAGCACAGTAGGTTACTTAGTGTGTTGGTCGACCGCGCATAGGCAATGGGCAGCGAGTTGGTAGGTTAGGAGTTAACTCACCCTAGAGCAGCAGGCATTTGTGGATTCTTACTTCTTGCTCTTGTATCTGTTACCTAAACCCCGTGAATAAGGAGGCAAGCTGTAATTTTCTGCTAAGAAAATGATGGAACTGAGACCAAGAAACTATAGTAAAGTGAGAGAAGGAAACAATTAAGTAGTCAAACATGAATGAAGAGAATAAATACGAGGAACATTTAATAATAAAGCCCAGTAGTGGAAATGATAACTTCATTTCGTTTGAAAACGATTGTAAAATAGCAAAAACTTAAAGATGATAACTTTTATATCAAATAAGTCGGATGAATAAAAGAATATATTTGTAAAAATTATGATTCATACCATTAGAACAAATGGTCCATTTGCCTACTTACTTACCTACACACACACACACATATGTATATACATATATATATATGTGTATATATATATATATATATATATATATATATATTATTTTACGAAGCTGGTCTAGTGTAGAGTAAATACAATAGTTTTTTCATGATTTATTTATACATTTCATTTGTGCATGGAAGAGATGAATAGCTAGCTTTCGAGATAAGTTCCTCTCCTATAGACGTAAGTTTATTATGTAAATTACGTAAGACTTTCGTCGTTAATTTCATTGTATTCTCTATTGAAGTCTGTATATGCAAATTGACGTTATTTTTGAGAATTAACTTTTTATTTCACATATTTTTGTTACAATTTTGAGAGTTTTATGTGACAATACAAGACAGGAACAAGGGCTTATGTAATATTTCTTATATTTCTATGAGGTATTGCGTCAGTTTATGAGAGAATACGCAATATTCCATGTGCTTTGGAAATTTCCAGAAAACCCTAGAGATAGATCTTATCTTTTTTTTTATTTCCGGGACAAAGGGTGGGCGGAGTTAGCTGACTGAGAGAGCCGTTTTGCGTTGCGTGGGTACATGTTTGAGAGAGAAATACTTGGTAACTCTGACACCCTTAGCCCAGCCCCCACGCTACCAGACCTCGGTCCTGGAACATTCTGAAAGTAGCTACGTCTCTAATAAAGGCGACCCCTGGGTTGCATAGGCAGATAGAGAATTCCAGCCTTAAGACATAGCCATCTCCATCTCTCTCTCACTCTCGCACGCAGTTCAGTGTATTGTTTTAAAAGTGTTCAGTGAAATACGGAAGTTTTGGTGTGACAAATGTTTGTAATCATAGTGCGTACTTATAAAAATTCCCTTAGATTTCTTGTAAATGGCCATGTAGGAAGGTGGTAGGTTCTTGTATTGTGATCTGGTTATCTATTTTCATCAAGTGGCAAACTTAGATATTGTATTCAGATTTAATTTCAAGTGAAATAAGTGATTGTATAATTTTCATTAGTGTTATTTCTTTTTTCTTAGTCTAAGGTTTATTCATATATAATAGTTCAAGTCATGTTATTATATAATTTTCAGATCATAAAATTTTTGTCTCAATCTAAGATTTGTTCAGACTTAATATTTTGAGTGATTTATTTGTTTTACGTAAATTCTATCAGTGCTGTAATTTATACAGAATATATTTATTTTTGTAAAGAGTGTATTATTTCAATCATCAGTGTTTAATGCATAATCGCTCGTATCCTGTTAATGAACAGAAGTAAATTTGTTTGAATAATTCTCAAGAATAATTACCCAGCTTTGTTTTGAGTGCAATTAAGAGACCTTTGGATATTTAGTGTTTTAGATATTGCTAACTGGGAGTTATTTAATTGTCTCAGCGTTCGATTATTAATATTTTTTCTAGTGTAAGGAATCTAATGTAGAAGCAAACAGATGTGTTTGGATTTCAAGACGTTGTATAGCTTGCCAGTCGTAATATACACACACATATATATATATATATATATATATATATATACATATATATATATATATATATATATATATATATATATATATGTATATATATAAAGTATATATATATATATATATGTATATATATGAAGTATATATATATATATATATATATATAAAGTATATATATATATATATATATATATATATATATAAATATGATATAATATTATATGTTTGGTTCCCGATCATGAGCCTTCTTATGATATATTTTTGGTGCCCAGACCCGGGAGCCATAATCATATAATAATATATAGAAAGATAGATACATACATATATACACAATATATATACATACACAAACACACACACACACACACATATATATATATATATATATATATATATATATATATATATATACATATATATATATATATATATATATATACTTTATATATACCAAATCAAATATCATGAAAATAGAAACATAATTAAATTGATAGGAAATTACATTTTATTCGATGAGCCTAAAATCATTAGCATATTTCAAAGTTAAGATGAGGATGGCATTTGTTATATATTATGGATTCTCTGGGCTCAACGTCTTAGAATTATCAATATATCATGAATGCCCTGAAATTCAGAGAGGAAACAATTCATAAAGGTTACAAGAGAGGGCCATGTAGCTAACAAATGTTTCACAGCTAAGAAAACCAATCAGCCACCACGGACGGACGGAGAGTCTGACCAGTCTTCAAGAAGTCATATGTCAAAAGAAATTATAGAGTAAATCTAGGATGTTCCAGTAAAGTTTTCTATACGTGTGCTATGGCACTTTTTTTTTTATCTCTTAAGGTAACTATGCTGTGCATGGAAAATAGTAATTGAATTCATTAACCTACGAATTGCCTACTTTTACAGAGTAAATTCCCGATGTGCTGTCTTGGAAGGAGCCATGTGGCCATTCGGAAATGGGAAACTTTCCTTCAGATGAACGGAATGAAAGCTGAAGCTAGAATAATACACACACACATACATATATAAATATACATGTGTATATATATATATATATATATATATATATATATATATATATATATATATATATATACTGTATATATATAAAGGAAACGCAGAGGCAAATTTTCAGAGAAAAGAAAAAGAATACAACGAAGTAATAGGGATAGAATCTATTATTAGATGAATTATCTTTTATTCAATTTTGTAAACGATGGGAGTAAAGGTAGAAACAACCCGGACGACAGCCTAAAGCAATCTGGGCTCCTAAAATATTTCCCAGCATTGAGGTGTAGAATTTCCATTTACAAAAGAAAAAGAAGAGAAAGGATTGTCTTTTTGATAGAAGAGCAGAGAAATATATGATGGAAATATATCATGTCTTGCACCTGGCAGATTAAAATGTGTGTGTGTGTGTGTGTGTGTGTGTGTTTACAGCCTATGTGTGTGTGTAAATAAGTAAATATCTAGAAATATTCTTAAGGTCTGATTTGACAGTTGAATTGTGAGTACTCAAGATGGCGTGAACAGCTGCGACTCAAGGGTAAGAACAAAGTTATATGGATGTTGCAAACAGGGGTAAAAGAACATCACTATTAAAGAGAAGAATAGACGTAGGAACATATCTGCAAGTAAACCGATTAGAACTGGAGACAGCAGCAGATTTAGTGACATAAATGAAAGTTATGTAGTAGGCTGACGGCAAAAATAAAAATAAAGACGAGACTGCAATGACAGACAAGGCACGAATAAGAAGCCTGGTTAAGAAAAACTAGCAAAGACATGTCCTTGACATATCATTATCCAGAATTTACAAAAGATTCTCAAATATCCCGTTGAGAGGATGACTTCCTCAAATACTTAATCTATTAGATTATTGGGTCTTATTGTAACCGTTTATTTCGCTTTCCTTTGGCTCCTGAGATTTGTTGCAAGTTCTGAAAGGTTTAATTTTGGGACGAGGGTTCCTTTGACGTCATTCAGGTACCGTCCAGAGATTAGCGAAAATGTCAGCATTCGAGTTCATCAGTTAGTGAGAGAACCAATAGCTACATGATAAGACCTCCGGTAATCTTGTCTTGGGGAAGCAAAACCGGTGATCATGGAAGAGATTTGAGTTGATGGACTTTGAAATTATAAGACCTAAAGCTATTTCAGTATCTAATTTGCAAGGAAACATGGTTTTAAAAATTAGGCATGACATCAAAAAGAACGAAAAATCATAGAAAATAAAATACTGGTTTGAAGATTAAGATTGTATACCAAATGACCGGTATAACAAAAAAAAAAAAAAAAGAAGAAAAAAAAAACAACAAACAGATAATGTATTTGGTAACATATCACTTTACTATGTCTCTAAAGCTATATGGGGAACAACACAAAATTTGCTCATACAAAAATTTGGACATAATAAAAATTGATCCAGAGAGAGAGAGAGAGAGAGAGAGAGAGAGAGAGAGAGAGAGAGAGAGAGAGAGAGAGAGAGAGAGACTAAATGCTTACCATTAACTGTGAACTGAATGACCTTGCTGAGGCCAGCCCCAATGCCATTCGTTGCTTCACAAAGATATCTCCCTTGGTCATCTTTGGTAACTTGAGATAGCATTAGTGATCCATTGACAAGTTGCTGAACTCTGCTGGATCCCAACAAGTCTCGATAGTTTCCAGGTGAATCGCCTTTTAGGGAGAACATAGACGCTGAGTTACAGACATCACAATTCAAAAGTCACCGTGATAAACAAGATTTTGTATAGTAGTTCTCTTACATGAGAGAATCTTTTTTTTTCTTCTGTATTTCAAATAAGGCATCTAATATAGATGATCATGTGGATCGACAGGTTTCTACAGTTGTTGGCAGTTTATTTTTTATTTGAAAACATCGAAAAATTAAATATTGTTAAAGTCATCGGTTATACTGATATGAATATCTCTTGCCGGACCACACCTGCCGGCACTTACAAGGGAATTTTCACAGATTCTATAGACTGCAGAGGTCATTTGTAAAATTTGAAGCCTAACCATACTCACCCAAAGCTTTTCTCCAGATAACCTTTGGTTGGGGAAAACCTTCTGTCTGACATTGAATCACAACATCACTGTCCCGCATCACACTCACATCTGCTGGTTCGGCGACCCAACGAGGAGGCACTGTTGGTATTGGAAGGATAATGATTGAATGATATGCAGTGACTCGATTTGTTCGTAATTGGGGGTATATTGTTGTTAGATTACAGATGACTGTAAAGTACTAACCCAGAATCATGGGTGCTATCGACGGTTCTTGACGAAAGTATAATTAAAAGATGAATCCAGACCCTTTTCTTTTATTTTAAAGTACACCTCCATATAAAGAATATATACGAGTACTATACATACGCGCACGCATACACACATTATACACATACAGTATATAGATGTGTCAGTCTGTTATCTGTGTGCCTTAGCGAAGCATGGACATGAAGTTAATTATATGATTTGAATATATAACACTACTGCATTTTAGAATGTAAATAAATGCTATATAAAACACTACCTATGAAGAATATCCATTCCTAGCATATAGTTACAAAATAACATTGAGGGCTGATCGGGGCTTTAAAGCAATGGGCAATTATGCTGTGATTTGAAAATGGCACAACTATCTTGTGCAACGTTTGCTTATACAAAAAAGAATCTGACCACGTCTTATCGTTATGAGAGATTAACAAATCTACTCAAAAAATATTTGATCTCAAAAACTGAAATCTGTTTGTAGGCTTGATAATCTACTTTATCTTCTTAATATGTGCAAAGGTCTAAACTACATGTGGGAAACACCAAATGATGTTGCATGGCCCACTAATGGCTTTTTGATATCAAATGAAATCAAGATAACTTATCTATAAATTTCAATGAGCAAGCGTCGATTAAGAATTCCGATTAAGAATTCTGAAAAAAACCCAATGAATATTTAGTTGCACTTGAAAACATGTAATATGCTATACAAAAATATTTTCGCTCCATAAGATCTAGTTTAAGGTCATAGTTTAGTGGTTTGACTCCAAAAACATATGCCATCAATAATCTAAGTAATAAATATCTCGGCTATTTTGAGTTTTAAGTATATTTCACAACTATTACTATCCAAACTTAATTTCAGCTTATATAAGTCCATGAACTCAAGTAATAGAATTATATCTAGCCATGTACTTTATACCAAGCATTTACGATCGGTGAAGAACTATGACGTCAAGAATGTGTAAATAATATGAGAAAAATTCTAAATGTGACTGTAATCCATTAAATTGTTTAACAGGTATCTCAGAGGCAGCACTAAGCAGTTGAGTCCTACTGATTCCTTCTAAAGGACATAAATCGTGATGCATTTTAATATCTGAGCCAATGATTCAACGTCATAATTCTTATTACAACAGATGCTGATAGCAAGTAGAGCCTCGTACGTATATACAAGATTACAAGCTCCAAAGCTACAATGCATTTCAAGATGTACTTATTACTCTGCTCGAAAAGCCAAATATACCTCGTTCATTTACACGATCCATTTCAGCAAGTCTCCTGCGAAGAGAAAGGCAACAACTTTTACATTTTCAAAATAAAGATTTCATTAGTGATTGGAGTGAAATAAAGTGCATCTATTAAACAGCCTACAGGTTTTAAGTTCACATACAAAATTTCAATGGTTAATTTGAAGGTCTTAGTTCTATTCGTTCATAAACACAAACGTTAACTGTTTAACACAAATTTTACGAGGGAAAACTTGTAAGCTGCTATGAGGATTTTGCATACATGAGGTGCGGGCTAGTAAACGGGCTATTTTTCCTCTTTTTTTTTTTGTGTGTGTAAGTGCTGTTTATAAGCAAAATACTACTGTGCAGTGCTGCGAGGTCTCTAGGCATACGGCACCATGCATCACATAGTCCGTCACCTCCAATGGAGGTATGGGTGCCAAAGAGCTCAACGGGGTATTCTGAATTTGGTGCAAATCGGTGCAAGTGCGGGCGTTGCTGGTGCTGGTACTGTGACGGTGCTTTTTATTACTGTTTCAGGGTAGCAGACCGAGAAGGTTACATTACCGCTAACAGTTAGTAGAGCCGTGTAGGTCACAGAACGGGCAGCGTTGGTCGCTCTGCAAGTATAGTTTCCAGCATGGGCAGCAGTCAGGTGAGGTATCTTCAACAAGCTAGTGTAAACATCAAATTGCTGTATCTCCAAACCTAGGCCAGTCACTAAACCAGTTACAAGATGACCATGAATAGAAGAAGGGTTTTGGAGATCACCCGTGCTACGAAGGGGTTCTCCATCTTTAAGCCAGTCAATACTAATTGGAAGGTCACCACGTTCAATGCTGCAGGCAACCTGTGCACGTATACCAGCAGCAGCGCCATCCCGGAAAGAAAATGGACCTATCCTCGGAGGTTCTGGAATAAATATTAATCATTATTAACCAAATAAGACATAAACTAAAGAACAAAGGTTATTACCGTTTACATAGAGGGCTGAAGTTTGCTGATCAGAGGCTGCTTTGTTGGTAGCCTTGCAGGTGTAGTTGCCAGCATGGTGGGGCATCACATGATTAATGCCCATGTAACTATTGAAGCCCTCCCAGCTTTGCTGCGTAACATGCTTTTGATTATCTAGCTTGATACCATCTTTGTACCACGTTATCATGAGGGGCAAGTCACCTTCTGTCACTACGCAAGCTAGTGTTAAGCGATTTCCCTCAGACAGATGATGGTCGGTGTTCATTGGCAGAATGCGGGGAGGAACTGGGGTATATTGCAAAGTGAGTTGAAAATCATGAACGAAATTGGCAGTAGAAATAAAGCCAACTTCTTAATTATTTTATAAGTAGATTTAAATAATTAAACTGAGTTTAGAAACAAAACTAGATAACATAGGCTTCCTTTAATAGAGAAAATATATCATGGTTACAAAGCATACCGGAGTGATTAAATTTAAATCTATTATGGGAAAGCAAAACCATTGAGATTTATTACATAATGATACAAAGATATGCAGAAATATAAGTGAATATCTAGAGTGAGACAATCCTAAAACAAATTTCTAAGAAAATAAAGCATAAACCCTCATTTTTAGCATAAAAGCATTCAATAGCTATATTTATTTGCAACTTGTTCAGTTGTCAGTTATTATGATTTTATAAGAAAATTGAACCAACTCTTTTATTCACAGAGTTTCTTAAAAAGTAAGAAAATATTTTCTACACACATTCTATGCAGGAAGAGATTGCCTGGAACACTGCAGAGAGAGAGAGAGAGAGAGAGAGAGAGAGAGAGAGAGAGAGAGAGAGAGAGAGAGAGAGAGAGAGAGATATGGGGGTAAATCATACTATACGTGACAGTTAAAAGCACTTGAGATAATCTATCAAGGTTATGAAGTATGTTCCTTGACAGAATTGTCTACAAAATAATATACCACAAAGATAAAAATGAGAGCATAATTGATTAATGTCACTAAAGAATCATATGTCGCCATTGTCAATCGACAAACGTTTGAGCAACAAGAAAAACCTCTGATGAAACCAAGCAGAGAGGAAACATAACCTACACAATGAATTGATTTTCATTAATTTTTTTGCCAAAACCATGAGTGGCCAATAATAGGATATTTTTCACATTCAAAACATTAAATGGAAACATGAAGATACAAATTAACAATCACAAAAATAAAAGAAATATGCGATTAGAAAATAGAATATGTAAAGAATATTTCATCAACAGAGTTTCACTAAAATATTTCGTTAAACTATTTCTATCTATCAACCCATCCATTACGCTGACATTGTCAATTGAATATCTTGCTTTTGAATGTGAAGTAATAAAAATGAGCGGCAGTTGATGATAAAATATAATTAAATAAACTATAGAATTAAATGGAAACAAATAAAAATCTAAACAACAATAAAAATGGCGATCATAACGAAATTACCTTTTCATATCATATAATCAAATCCCTCTTATGAAACTTTTTAATCCAAGCAGTATGTTATGCAACACCAAGACAAATATTACTTTAAATAATTTAGCTATGATGATCAATATTCCATGATAAATACGCATTCACAAATCACACACACATTTAATATATATATATATATATATATATATATATATATATATATATATATATATATATGCATATGTATATATAAATATATATGCATATATATACATATATACATATGTATATACAGTACATATACTGTATATACATATGCATATCTGCTTGGGTGCATGTATTCAACTTCACATACAAAAGCTGAGTTATTGATCATTATTTTTTTTTTTTTAATACTGCATATTATTTCTGCTATTTATACATAGGAAACTTAAAACTTACCATACGAAAAGCCCAGCTATATTAAATACCGATGGAGAATTTGAATAATTCAATTCCTATAAACTTACCAAGCACCTTGACTTGAACTGGCTGAGTGCTTTTTTCACCGTGTTTTGTTGACGCTGTGCAAGAATAGCTACCGGCATCTGTCACCCTTTGTACGTTTTCAATGATTAAAGAACCGTTCTGATGAACCACCTCGCGTCGACTGGTGGGTAGCTGTTTGCCCTCTAATGACAGGAAAGAAAGGTCAGGAGGTTAAGACTTAATTTATCTTTTACTAAAACCTCAGAGTTTTAAAGATATTGTGAGGTGATATCATGAAAGAGGATACATTAATTTTTGCATTACGTCATGACATAAGCTATATCATGACATAAGCTAGATCATGAATATAAATTGCTTAAAAGAATACTGCAACCATTAAGTGAAATTTGAAGATAGTGATTAATCTCTCCGGTATTGAAAATATAATGATGTGCCCCGCGAATTCGGAATTATACTAACCTTTATACCAAGTCCTGGTGTGAATGGGATAGCCACCAACTGGGCATGTCAGGACCAACCTTTCACCAGCGACAGCTGTTACCTCACCCATTGATCGAACCACAGGAACACCTGCAGGGAAACAGGTTTCAAGAAGAACAGGAATTATCGATGGCATCACATTAAGCATTTGGCTCTTATTTCTTATAAGTTACTCTCAGAGAAGTCATAATAATTCTTCCACTTGAGAATAATAATAATAATAATAATAATGATAATAATAATAATAATAATAATAAAAATAATAATAAGGGATATTAAAATACGCAGTTATATATAGTTGTGTACTAAAAAAAAAAAACACACAGGAGTTTTCGTACTTTTTCAGTCTATCTTCAGTTGAAGATAAACGCAAAAGCTCCTGTGATTTTAGAACATACAACGATATATAACTGCGGTTTTTTAAAACCTACTATTATCAGACACGGCATGGCGTTTTCTTCTAGTTAAATAATAATAATAATAATAATGATAATAATAATAATAATAATGACAATAAAAACCAAATAGAATATCATAAGCATTTCTGATAACTAATCACTAAGTTTTAAGCGGATATTGTCCATGAATAAGTAAAATTGAACTATATTTTTGCAAATATATATATAAAAAAAAATGATGGGAATTCAAATAATGGGCAGATGCCATAAAATTCCTATCAAGGTGGTTGAAAATGATTAGGAAATCAACGGTTTTTTTTTTCTTTTAAAAGACCTGAATAGAGTATAGAAATAGTTTTGGTTTTTGCTTCTGTGAAGCATGAAGTTTTGAAACTTTTAATCTACCATTATTTCGTATCTCTGACTTCAAAATTCTCGAATTATTGAAGTCCTATGAAAAATAAAGAAAAAAAATTAGAATGCCAATTAGATTAGGAGTAGAAATATGATTTAATTAAATAAGAGTAATTAACAACAACAATGATAATGATAATAATGATACCAATAATAATGATTTGATGCTTCCAGTGTACTTCACTCGCCTTCAACTTTGAATAGCTAATTATTTTCGCTGATGGATAATTTAAAAAAATGAAAGTAGTGAATTTGACCCAAAACATAACAAGAATAAATAAATGGAAAATATATAAAAGTAACAGATGGAAAAATGTCTATATATACAGTATGCATATTTATATATAATGAACATTGAATAAAGAAAATATGATTTACAGGGTATAAGAATCCATGAAAGAGTAGAAATTCAATACTGATGCTACAGTATAAATTATAAAAAGTTTGTTTATGGTATTGAAGTAAAAAAAAGAAATAGGTGAAGGTAGTAGAAAAGCAAATAACACGCAAAAAGTAAATAAAGGAATATTTGAGTAGGCAGTGGTAATGGGTGTAGAATGCGTTGCCTGCTTAGCATTGCCATGTCTTCTCTTATACTGATCGGCTTAGAATGATAATAGCCAATCATAAAAATTTCATGACACACTCAACAATTTACAATTTAGGAAGGCGGAGAAAGATAGTCTACACACTATGGTACGGACGGTGGAGTAGAGTTTGCAAATGGTCAGGCATCTAAAGAGCGCATAGTTTAAAACGGTACTTCAGCAAAAGTTTAAAAGGTTTAGGAGAGAGAGAGAGAGAGAGAGAGAGAGAGAGAGAGAGAGAGAGAGAGAGAGAGAGAGAAATTCGAATAAAGTTCTAATTGAACCTGTAACTGATTTCATTGTTGCAAAGTAAACTTTGTTAAGTATAAAGTGAAACCAACTATCTTTATCTACTGTATCTATCTATCTATCTATCTATCTATATATATATATATATATATATATATATATATATATATATATATATATATATATAACACACACACACGAGCGTGTGTGCATTCATCACAGTAATTTAATTCCCCTAAAATTCATATTTATATTCATCATTCCATATTCAGGGATTAATTAGTCATCGTGAGACATGCACTCTCGATTAAAACATTAGGCTTTCAGACACTTCACTAGATCTGAACATAAAAATATGCTATCTTTCTTCACTTCAATTAGTGCCTTCAAGAGCTCTAGTGGAATATAAGCAACTCAAGAATAGATACTACTTATTTCTAATCAAAATCGATAAGAGTTCACACGAGATATACAGGAGTAAAGCAAACCATCGAGAATTTTGATGTGGTAATACTTCTCAACTCTGCTCTTTCATAACGATCATGAGCTTGCACTAAACCATTTCCGGTTGGTAAAAATATACTTTTTATTTCTCTTTATATTCATATAAGTGACATGTTTTACTGACCTAATTTTGACTTCCATCCACTCAAAACTTTCTTCTGTTAACGTTTCCTGACAAAATTAAAGTAGAAGCGAGATTTCCCTCACTCCACTCTGGAGACCATTCACTCTTTTACATTGCTCTGTGACTGTTGTATCCCCAATGGCATAACTCTTCAAGGGAGTGTACTAATCTCAGTAATCTGCTATATCAGGCACCGAGTGAGTTTAAAAGGTTTGATAACTTGAAGATACTTTCCATTCTATATTTTTAGTTATTATGCATAAAGATACTATTAAGATACTATCGTTAGAGAATTATTGGGTTTTTGAGTGGCCAGATACTACTACATTGGAGCGTTCTCTGCTTACGGCTCATTTTTCCTTTTGCCTACACATACACCAAATAGTCATTCCTAATCTTTTTATGATCTTTCCTCATGCACCTGACATCACCAAAACAACTAAAAAATTCTCCTTTACTCTTCACTCAAGGGGTTAACTACTGCACTTTAATTGTTCAATGGCTACTTTCCTCTTGGTAAGGGTAGAAAACTCTCCTTATCGATGGTAAGCAGTTGTTCCAAGAGAAGGACTCTGCAAAATCAAACCATTGTTTTCTACTCCAAGGTCTTCCATTGTCTAAGGTTAGAGTTTTCGAGCTTGAGGGTAAAGCCAGGCACGCTATTCTATCTGTTTCCTTGTTTCCTCTCCTCACTGGACTATTTTCCCTGTTGGAGTCCTTGGGATTATAGCATCCTACTTTTCAAACTAGGGTTGTGACTTAGCAGGTAATAATAATAATAATAATAATAATAATAATAACAGGAAAAATCAAACTGGTACAACGATAGTATTACAACGACATTGTGACCGAAATTAGCCACAGTAACTTGATTCCAACTGGTATTCCTGACTTGACTGTAAAAGGTAAAAACAGAGGACTTAAGCTCAGAAATAAAAATGTTGATTATTATCAAGAGGATTGATGGAATCATATTTTCATCACACACTAAAGATAAATTGTTGAATTTACTTCTTTCCTAGTTTCAGGAGTAGACCCAATTTATTTTCTAAATGCAGTTAGGTTCTTTTCTTATATTCCATTTTTCACTAAGAGGTGATCACTACGAAACACGAATGCTGTTGTCATAATTCCTCAAGAGTTAAGAGTGGAAACAAAATTTAGACATTTTGGTGCAGCAATTTTAAGGCGAAAAAGTTGAAATAACATTTAGGTAATCCACAATCACCGTATTCTATGCTGTGCCATTATTATTCATTTTCTTGCACCGGCAAGAGAATTTTGTTCTTCTCCTTAGTGCAAAACGACAGACCAGAAACATCCTGACTAAATAAAGTCGCGCTGCAGATCTACACATCGATCCTTTTTATGATCAAAGCTTCTGTTTTCTCCCCAACTGCATGCGTATGTATTTGAGCACAAATGTGCGTATACACGTGAACGTTCGCCTGCTTGATAGTGCCTTCAAGCAAACACAAACTGACGGGAATTTTCATACGTTTGAAGGCAATTTAAACATGTTCAGCTTTAGCTACTCAATTAGTTAATCTGAAATGGGGCTTGTTGCAGATTAATTGGCCTGCCCCAATTAATATGATTGCAGACTCTGCGTTTGTTAAGTCATTATTCAAGCGACCTAGATAAGAGATGATAAACTGCCTTTGTGTCACTAGATCATAGATATTACAGTATATTATGTATGAGAGAGAGAGAGAGAGAGAGAGAGAGAGAGAGAGAGAGAGAGAGAGAGAGAGAGAGAGAGAGAGAGACAACTTTAATGACGAGTTCGATTTTGCTTTTATTCTAAATATTCCAAATGAACATCGGGACTTCGTTTGATCTCGACTATTATAATATATGTAATGGGATGTTATCAATGGCCAGTAAGGAATAGGCCAATAATTTTCCGTGAAAATTTAGTGTTTAAAAAAAAACAAAAAACACTAAGGAATATGAGCCAATTTGTAAAGACAAAATATACATGTTTTTGTGTTACTAAACCATTAACACTACGACCTTAATGATGTTAATAATTATGAAGACAGTGATAAGACTTGTCAAGCTTTAGTCGGTGATTTCAAATTGGTCTAAAAATTCTTTACCATAGAAAATTCTTTCTTAACAAAAATGTGTAAACAACCACTATATATGTACAATGCCTTTGATACATTATTATTTGTACAGCATATGATATATATGTTATACGTGTGTTTGCGTGATATATGTTCATTGCCTGCTTCTCAATAAACTTTAAAGAAATCATGTTATTCAATGAACCGCTTTTGTATTTAATCCATTTCGTCTGATTAACTTTGGCGAAAGTAAAGGAATACCCCAATTTCAATCTTAATTTATGAACCTCGTTTTTGCAGAGAATAGAAGTTGATAAATTGAAGCTTTTCAGAACGTAGTAACTCTAGATGAGAGCATTGCTTTAGTTATCCTCTTTATATATATATATATATATATATATATATATATATATATATATATATATATATATATATATATATATATATATATATATATATACTATAATGCATATATATAATGCATATGTTTATATAAATGTTTATATAATTATATGTATATATTCATATATACAGTATATATACACTTTATGTATATGTATCCATATAAAACTTTTATATATATATATATATATATATATATATATATACATATATAATATAAGTATATTTATATATATATATATATATATATATATATATATATATATATATATATAAAATGGTCAATACTGCTATCATTTTCTTTATTTGGTAGCTTTAGACTTAACTTCTGTCTTCTTTAGCCTATCTGCAATCATTATGTAAAATTAATAAAATTAATAAAGATTATCATAAGTACATAATTAGGAAGATAGACTTCCAAGAACTGCCCAACTAGCTCTAAAATCAAACCAATTAGAAAACATAAAACCATATAAAAGACTTTTTACTCACATGACTATATAATTATATAAAAGACCCAATAATAATTAATATAACTAGTCACCCGCAGGAGACGACGACCACCCACCCAGAAAATGGATCAGTGAGTCACCGGCAACTGAACAGATAAGCCCTCATTCAACCTGGGTTTTGTCTTAAAAAATGTATAAAGTCTCAATGATTCTTAGTTGGCTAACACTACTATGTCTGTGATTTTGAAATTTTCCTTAGAAATAGTATGACCAGATTTAAACGAATGGTCATAAATAGCCGAAATTGGTTTCTTATTTAAAAGTATATTGATTTGTACAGATCTCCTCATGTGCTCCAAAATCCTACACTGAAGCTGCCTAGGTGTTCTTCCTGTGTAGCACTCATTACAGAGTGCACATTGAAAAGTGTATATGACACCGGAAAACAAGGTAGGTAGACTCCCCTTATACTTAAAAAGTAAACCAACTGAGAGCTTGTTAGTAAAAATTAGTTTTAAATCTATATGGGGATAACACTTCCCCACAACACTCATAATCTCTGTTTTTAGTCTCCGAATCATATATATATATATATATATATATATATATATATATATATATATATATATATATATATATATTTATATATATATATATGTTGTGTTTATATATATGTGTATATATAATATACATACATATATATTTATATGTATATATATATATATATTTATTATGTATACATATATATATATATATATATATATATATATATATATATATATACAAATATATTCTTGCAAAGCTAGTCTTCATGTGAATAGAATATTTCATTCAAATATTTCATTTGTGTATTTATTTGTGTATAGCCAGCTCATAAGATGAGTTCCACTCATGTAGGACTAAGAAATGTATGTAAATCACATAAGACTTTCGTTATTTCATTTAGTTATATTTTCATTCAGTTCCATATATGTAAACTTATATTATTCTAAAGAATTAAATTTTTATTTCATGTAGTTTTGTTACAAAGTCTTATGGAAATTTGTTAAAAGGTATGCTGTATCACAGAAGCTTGGGACTGTTTTCATGTGGTTAGAAGAGGCATGAAGGTTCTAGACTGAAAGTTTACTCTTTTTTTTATGTTACGAGAGTAGGTGGACAGGGTTAGCTGAGAGAGCTACCTCGCAAGTGACGATAGTACCCTACTTCCATTATGCCAAGTTGACAATCTTATGCCGCTAAAGCCATGCCACCACTCTACGAGAATGATTTACAAGAAGTTGCTAGAATGAATTAAGTTAATATATAAGGGCCTAGCAATGCATAGGAGACTGAGAGATTCAGCCTAACATCCCACAAGATTTGTTATTCTGTCAGCCTCTATCCAGCCACTATGTGCATAGTGTCTCCTTTCCAACGTGCATAGTGTTTCCTCTCTAACGTGCATAGTGTTTCCTCTCTAACGTGCATAGTGTTTCCTCTCCAACGTGCATAGTGTTTTCTCTCAAATATGAATTGTCTTTGTTCCAACATTGGAATTTCTGTGGTTTAAGATATAAGAAGTGCCGTGTATATGTGAGCTCAGGTATACTATAAAAATTGATTGGTTTTTGTGACTGGCCCTGTGAGATTTAGTTAAAAAGGTAAAGTGTATTTATTTTTGCTTAACCGTTCGGTAATCTTGTGTGAGCCATAGGACGTGAGAGTATCAGTTGAGTATATATAATTGTAATTCTGGTTTATGTTTTATAAGTGTTAAAGTGTCAGTTATTTATTATTTGTCAAAATCAAATATTTTCATAAATTAATTCCTAGTGAAACAAGTGATTTTTTAATTTTTCCGAAGTATCTTTTTGTTTTAGTCTATGGTCTAGTTCAGATTTTATATTTCGAGTGATTTATTTTTGGTGTTATTATTTTGAATTGTTAATCTTTTATAGAATATAGAATGTATTTGTTTTTGTAAAATGTGCATTATTTCGATCACCAATACTTATTCCGGTACTTTGCTTGTATCCCCTGACCAAGATGCAAAGTAAGAGGTTGTTGAGAATAGTCCCAGTTTTGTTTTGAGAGAACCGTAAAGAGACCTTTTACATATTCAGTGTTCATATATATTATCGTCTGGGAGTTGCTTATTATTCTCAGGGCTCAGAAGTATTTCACTTGTGCATAAGATTATATAATATAAAGCAGGTGAGTTTGGGAGCTCGTGAATTTACGTAATTCGCTAGTCATAATATGCATATATATGTATATATATGTATATATATATATATATATATATATATATATATATATATATATATAAATACACACACACACACACACACACACACATATATATATATATATATATATATATATATATATATATATATATATAATTATACATACATATATATATATATACATATATATGTATATAATTATATAGTATATATATATATATATATATATATATATATATATATATATATATATATATATATATATATAGTAGACGTACTTATTTGGTAAAACAGAAGGCTTACAATTTTTGGAAAGGTAACATATCAGATTTGACTTGTAAAAACCATACTCAATCAAGAGCTATTACTCAGAGTGTATTCTTCAACTAAAATTGCATACAGTTTGACCATAAAACATATCCTTTCTGGCACAATCCAGGAACATGAATGGTAGGCTACCCTTAAATCTATAATCTTTGGTCCAACAGTTGTTCCTGTACTTAATCTAGATGACTCTGTCACTCAATTTTGGCTGATGCTTTTGACAGTAAACAGAATAATGAGAAACTCAGTCTTTGTCATTTCTTTCTTCCTGAGGCTAAACTAACTAATTTAGTTTTTCAATTCCCTGAATTAAAATGCTCTAACTAGACCTTTATGCTTAAGGAGGAATAGGCTTAAATGGCTTTTTTCCTTTTTTCTATAAAGACCTCTGACTTCTTAGCTCCTAAGTTGTCTGTTATTTTTCGAGAGTTAGCAAGAAGAGGTTCTTTGTGCACTTGTTGGATAATTGATGATGTTTTAATATTGGGTAAATGGGTTTGTGGTAGCTCTAGCCCTACCCAATTTCCATAACTTCCACATTATCTAAAGTTTTTTTAACGTCTTTTTGCAAGACATCTAAGTAGGTATGCCGAAGGTAATCATCTTTTCCCTAATTTGCGTTTGGCTCTTGCAAAGGCCTTGGAGCATGTGATGCCCATGTTACAATTTCTAACCTGTACACAAATCCCTTGACTATGGTCAGGAAGTTCGTATGATTTGCCTTGATTTTAGTGCTTCATTTGACCGCGTTAATCATGAGGCCATTGTTTTCAAACAGATAGAAATAGGTAGGTCTTTTCTTAACACCCTTATTGAAATTGTAAGTAATAGATTACAGAGAGTAATTATGTTTGGGCACATAATGAGCGCAGGAATGTAATATCTGGTGTTCCATAGGGTAGTGTTCTCGGCTTATTACTTTCATACTATATACGCATGATATGATGTTTAGCCTAGAACAGATGATGCTATTTTCTTTGCAACAGATTCATCACATGAATATAGACCTATGGTTGCAGAATCTCTTACTAGAGATCTAGCAAAAATTAATTCATGGTCCAAATTATGGGACATGAAGATAAACTCTAACAATACTCAAAGAATGATTGTAAGAAGGTCGAGGATCATTACATTGACGACATCTCTTTGGATATATACAACTCATTTAAAATTCTAGGTGTGATTCTTGATTGAAAATCTACTTTTGAAAAACACATGCGGTCGGTTTTTTATTCAATTGTACAAGAAATTGGCTTATTGAGAAGGTCTCTTAAGATTTCCGGTGATCATTCTATCTTTAGGGAATATTTAAATTAATTCATTTTACCGTGTTTCGAGTATTGTCCCCCTGTCTGGTCTTTTGAAACTTACAGTCTAAACTTTTTTTTTTTTTTTTTTTTTTTTATTGATCTGGATATTAATTTCTGCCACCGTCGTTCAATTAGTTCTTTATGCATGTTACATAAGATTTTTCACAATTCAGCTCATACACTGCCCTCAGATCTTCCCAGACTGTACCATCCTATACGTTATACTGGGTATGCACTCAATTCTAACAGTCATGTCCTATACATCATAAGGCACAATACTGCACAGGAATTTATAAGTTTCACTCCAGATGTGACCAGATTGTGGAATGATCTTTCTAATCAGGCAGTTAAACCAGTGGACCTTCAGAAGTTAAAAGAAATTGTAAACTCTTTTCTATTGAGCAGGTTAATATAAGTCTCGTTTTATTATGACTGATACATTTTAACGTTGTTACTGAACTTGAATTATTCTATATTGTTCCTTCCTTAATTGTATTTAGTTTATTTGTTATGCCCCTATTACCTTTCCTCACTGGGCTTCTTCCCTTGTTGGGGCCCATGGGATTGCAGCATTTTGCTTTCCCAACCGGGGTTGTAGCTAGGCTAGTAATATATATATATATATATATATATATATATATATATGTATATATACATATATATATATATATATATATATATATATATATATATATATATATATATATATACATATATATATATACACACACCTACACCCACACATATACAGTATATATTTATATATATATATATATATATATATATATATATATATGTATATACATATTTGTATATATATATCTATATATATGTATATATATATATATATATATATATATATATATATTTATACATATATATGATATATACATATATACACACACATATATATATATATATATAAGCTATATATATATCTATCTATCTATCTATCTATCTATCTATCTATCTATATATATATATATATATATATATATATATATATATATATATATATGTGTGTGTGTGTGTGTGTGTTACAGTATATATTATATGTGAAAATTTACAATAATCGTTGATTCGTTTGTAACCAATGATGATAAAATACCTGATTCCACAACAATTAGAAAATTTGTGTTCAGACAGCTAAATTATACCGATCACTTGCATAATGAGATATGTAACAAATAACTTCTATTAAGAATGACTTAATATATCTTTCCTTACCACTGATTATCCTTCATAAGATTGTTGGTTATTCAGAAACACAAAAAAGAAAAAAAGAAAAAAAAGAAAAAAAATGGCATAAAGAAATGAAAGCAAGGTTAGCATAAATCAACATGGCCATTCATTTGAAAAATAACTTTGAATAATCATATAATAAATACATTTTTAGTCCAATAACAAAATTATTTTATTTCGATTCTTAGAGATACCATACAATGAATCGTGAAGGGAATCGGCCAGTATCATTACTACCGAAAGTGTTTTTCAATTATTTTTAGCTGAAATAAACCAATAGTCGTGAGCATAAGAAAAGCCACCGAGGTCATATTGTTGAATACAATAGATAAATCTGCTTTGTGATCCAATTTGAGAGTATAAATTTCAATAAACTTGAATATTTTGATAGCCAGAGATTCAACTTTATTTATGTAAAAACAAGATTTCAATTGCTAAGCGGAAGAGAAACAGTGGAATTAATTGCAAGTAAAAAGTAGGTTCACCAGGGCACCAGCCACCCGTTAAGAAACTACCGGTAGAGAGTTATGGGATCCTTTGACCGGCCAGACAGTACTTCATTGGATCCTTCTCTGGTTATGGTTCACTTTCCCTTTGCCTACACATACACCGAATAGTCTGGCCTATTTTTTACTGATTCTCCTTTGCTCTCATACACCTGAAAACACTGAGATTACCAAACACTTCTTCACTGCACTGTAATTGTTCAGCGGCCACTTTCCTCTTGGTAAGGGCAGATGAGATTCTTTAGCTTTGGTAAGCAGCTCTTCTAGGAGAAGGAAACTCCAAAATCAAACCATTGTTCTCTAGTCTTTGGTAGTGCCATAGCCTATGTACCATGGTCTTCCACTGTCTTGGGTTAGAGTTCTCTTGCTTGAGGGTACACTCGAGCACAGTATTCTATCTTATTTCTCTTTCTCTTGTTTTGCTAAAGTTTTTATAGTTTGCATAGGAAATATATATTTTAGTGTTGTCATTGTTCTTAAAATATCTTATTTTTCCTATTGGAGCCCCTGGGTTTATAGCATCCTGCTTTTCCAACTAGAGTTGTAGCTTAGGAAGAAATAATAATAATAATAATAATAATAACAATAATAATAATAATAATAATAATAATAATAATAATAATATAGTTCTGCCTTGTTTTGATAAAATTTCACCGGAAATACCTTTTATAGCTTTTATTTGAGTGATATTTGAGCTTTGCTTCGAAAATATCCATTCAATTTTTTTTCACTTGTAATTTTAAAATTTTCTTGAAATAATTTTATTCATCACAAACCACATTTTGACCGATGTTTGTGAAAATACAAACTCATTTAAGCTGAATAATAGTAAATTATGCAAGATTAATGTATATAAGGATACCTTGGTCTACCACTATCCCATCTACAACACGCTTTCTCTCTCTCTATCTCTCTCTCTCTCTCTCTCTCTCTCTCTCTCTCTCTCTCTCTCTCTCTCTCTCTCTCTCTCTGTGAAGGAAAAAAAATCTTGCGAAGGGCGACATGGCGTCTTAGCCAATCAAACCACAAATTGAATTTTCCACGACTAATTTCCCGATTCAGCCTCTTCCTTGATTAGGCCGCCTGATTCTGGAGTTACAAGGTAAAGGCGGCGGAGGAGAAAGTGAAGGGCCAAGATGTTGAAGAGCTACGAGAAGGGCGGAGGACTCTTCACGGAATTAAGACGTGGAGAACATGGTGCAAGGGGATGTAACTGACGTCTATCTTACGTATTCTATTACTTGCTTTCTTGACGATTCATGCAGATTTTCATATATTCTTCGGTCTGCAGGATATTTTGATAACTTACATACTTGATATTTCTCTCTCTCTCTCTCTCTCTCTCTCTCTCTCTCTCTCTCTCTCTCTCTCTCTCTCTCTCTCTCTCTCTCTCTCCTTACTTTTTTCTTTCTTCAGTATAAAACCCACGCCATTCATTAGATTTAATAAAATTACAGATTATTTATTAGATTTCTCTGGATACTTTCTAGCTTTGCCTTGGGACAAATGGGGGAAACGGGCGAGATTGCATTGTGTCCCTTGAAATTCTTCAAGCAGAGTTAATCTGATTTTTTCTTCTGCCTTTACCCGAGGCCAAAATACACTTGACTCCAACTTACCTAACTGAAAAAGTTAGTGTCGAGTTAATCTCAACTTGAGAGTTTTATTTTTCCGGGTTTTATATTTTCTGCTTCAATGTACCACCAAATAAATTTCATGTCAAAGTTGTGCAATCTTCGAGAGGGAACAAAGTTAATATAATGCATTGCTCCGATAGATTCTGATGTTTGAATGAACTTTCGACAAATAAGAAAATTACACTGATGTAGAAACATAAAAGGAATGTATATATAGGAATATACAAACACACGCATAGTTGAATACAAAAACTCTGGCAGGGACTTGAAATAAAATAAAAGAAATGAAAGAAAAAAGTGGTCCTGAAGGAATGTCTTTAATGGAGATGGAATTGGTGTTGCAAGAATTTTATAAAGAAATATTACAAGAATTGAAATAGTAGTTACCGTATACGTTGAGACGTGCTGCATGGCTGACACTGCCCACGGCGTTGGTTGCTGTGCACTGGTACAGTCCTCCATCAATTGGGGCGACGCTGGAGACATTCACGTGAGAAATAACATCCCCGTCTACACTCACATATTGCCCTAGGACCAACCTGTGGAAGAGGCAATTGAAGCATGATACAGCACACAGACTCTCTCTCTCTCTCTCTCTCTCTCTCTCTCTCTCTCTCTCTCTCTCTCTCTCTCTCTCTCTCTCTCTCTCCAACAGTTTTTTACTGAATTATCTTCGTCTCTAACTAACATTTTTGATTCTTGAGAAAATTCTCTCTCTCTCTCTCTCTCTCTCTCTCTCTCTCTCTCTCTCTCTCTCTCTCTCTCTCTCTCTCTCTCTCTCTCTCCAACATTTTTAAACTTGATTATCTTTTTCTCTAACTAGCATTTTTCATTCTTAAAAAAATTCTCTCTCTCTCTCTCTCTCTCTCTCTCTCTCTCTCTCTCTCTCTCTCTCTCTCTCTCTCTCTCTCTCTCTCTCTCTCTCTCAACATTTTTAAACTTGATTATCTTTTTCTCTAACTAGCATTTTTCATTCTAAAAAAGATTCTCTCTCTCTCTCTCTCTCTCTCTCTCTCTCTCTCTCTCTCTCTCTCTCTCTCTCTCTCTCTCTCTGTCTCTGTCTGTCTTACCTATCAGAATGCCATACGGGGAATCCGTCCAAAGTCCAGGTTACAGAAGGCGTTGGGCTTCCAGATGCTATACACTTGAGGCTAACAGAAGGGCCAGGTTGCAGTGTCTGTTCAATAAATCTGTATTTCAACACTGGCAGAGTATCTGTTGGAAACGAAAAATCCCAGTTAACAAGCACATCCTCTAACAACTTTGAGTAAATAAACGTTTTAATCCTACCAACAAATACCTTAACGAAACTCGCATATGAGGTAAAAGCAATTAGTATATCCCGGACCGTTTTGTTATTATTCCCTGTAGCTTTCTCGGCTAGGAACATATTTAGAGAGATAGTCAATCAACTGTTCAATATATGAATTGCTTTACTTCTCACTTACTATGCTGTAGGGTTTCATGGTAAACAGACCAGTACAAGAATTTCAGGATTTCCCAAAATATAGACATGATATTGATTCTGATATTTGCCCTATTCTAGAATGTCGTGTTCATAAAAGCAGGTATTATTTCCACAAACTTCCTTAGCCCATCATAAAGTTTCAAATTCAGCAGAATTATTCTATAAACTATGCTGACAAATTTTTTGATGAACGGAACATGAGAATAAATACAACATCATCCAATAAACTTGGAGGGGAACAACACTGTTAAATACTGGAAACAACAGTGACTTTAACAATTGCAATATGATATAACTATATCATCATTTGTTCAGTGGTCTTCCATAAAGTAGATTCATACTAAAGCTAATAGATGAAAAACACAAAACAATGAGCAAGCTGATTTTAAAACAGGAGCATTTCTGACCAGATTTTCATTCTGAAGATAGTTGAAAATCAGGTCCATTAATGGAAAAGAAATTGAATAGTGTCATATAACATGTTTTGAAAGAAAAAGAGCATCTGGTTACCCTCAAAACATTAACATGATAAATTCGCAGAAAGAGTATATTTTTAAATGCATGAGAATAATAAAACTGAAATTTTCAAATGCACAAAATGATTTGCAGTAATAGAAACACTAAATGCTATGTTTTAATCTAATTATGAATATTTATTTTTAACAACTCTAACCGCCCTCAATAGCTTAATATAGATATAAGCTAAGGTAATTCATCCACCAAATGTTTGGCAAGCATTTTTGAATGGCATTTGATTTAAAACAAGAATATGTGCAAGTGTTCCCTTCCACCTGATACGAGATACCGTCTAGCAGAGAAGGAAGCAACTCCTCGAGATTACGTCTGAGAGTCAGTCTGTAGTGAGGGAATTTCCGTTAAAAATTGATATTTTACTTGACATTTATTTCATATTAATTTTGTGAATATGATGAAATAAATCTTACAATGCACATAAAAACAATAAAACATTCTATTCCAGGATTCATGGATACACAATGATTACTAACTATTATGAATTAATTAAAATTAAATACAACGTAATATTCTGGTGCTAGCACTTCCCACCACCCCTTATCTACATTTACATGTCTTCCCAAGAGATGAAGTAAGGTACATATCATGAAAGTATGTGAAATAAATCGCAAAACATCATTCAATACCAAGAGAAAAGCAAAACAGTACATGAAACACAGCCACTTCATGTGACACTTTTCGGTTTCATTAATACAGAGGATAGCCTAAACATGCTTTTGCGATATGATTTTTTTTTTTTTTTTCGCAAATAAAAGTAAGCCTCAGACATTCATGGAATCTTATATCATATCCAAAGTGTATAGAAGGGGGATTCTGTACAGTATACTTTGATCATATCTTGGTTCTACGCACTATGTCATTTCCTCAGGTGAACTCTGTGCCATGACTGACAAAAACATCGAACATTGGCAACAAAAGCAGAATGATAATGCCGATTAAAGGTATACTTGATACAGTCTAAACTTGAATGTTTTATTTGAGAAAATTTTATAGGAATCATATAATGCCGGATAGAGAAGTAAAGATGTTTGTCTGTATGGGATCTGAACACCCGTACATATCTAGTGTGTGCGTACAAAACGTCAGTATAAATTATCCCTTGAAAATCTTCGTTAAATCACATAAATACTTACAAAAGTACGTATCTATCTATCTATCTATCTATCTATCCATCTATCTATCTATCTATACAAGCATATATGAATATATATATATATATATATATATATATGCGTGTGTGTCTGTATGTATGTATTTGTGTCTATACATATTATAATACATATTAATTTATATACACACATATGTGTAAATACATGTATATATATATATATATATATATATATATATATATATATATATATGCGTGTGTGTGTGTTTGGGTGTGAGTGTGAGTGTGTGCGTAAACCTGCTATTCTTGTTACATATTTCACGATAAATGTACCACATTTTTCTAAAATAAAACTCACGAATAGAAGGCGATGACACACCAGCTAAGAAGTATATGATATAATCTATGTAGCGTGAAGACTTTCTTTTTATTAAACATTAATGGCAACAAAATAAATTCAGATGAATAAGGAACACTCATCGTGAAGAGAACTCCCTCCCGCCCTTCCCCCCATTCTGGAAAAGCACAAGTAGAAACACGAGTCGATATCTGTGGAAGATGCGCGTTCTCCATCCTCGCCAAAAGGAAGGAAGATGCCAAAAAGATTCTGGAAAACTTCTCTCTCCATCCGATCATCTCTAAACCATCGTTAAAGTTCCTCAATTGGACCTCAATAAGGCCTGCCAATCACAGGATAATTTGGGAGCATCCTTAATTAGTCTCTTCAAACCGAGCTCGCGGGATAATTAGAGAAATGAATGGAAAAAAGGGAAAAGAAATATTATCCCGAGAATATTTTGGTAGATGGAAAGGTCTTGCCGAATGAGGGTTAATCAAATATCTTGTTTTCTATGGGGGCTTGATGAAGCTCTGCGACTCGTGTTTATGATCTCCGATATTAACTAGCCATCCCCTTATTAGTAATTTCAGTGACAGAGTTTGGCAGCAAAATTGAAGATAAATTGATAAGGAAAATCAGGTCACATACATACAGAAAGGGGAAAGAAAATTTTTTTCAGTTGAATTTTTGTATAAAAATCTACATTCCAGAAAAGAAAAGAATTTAATCACAAACCTCAAATTCTAACTCATCTGAAAATACATATCAATTGGACTTACAGAAGCTGTCTTAAAGTGTGAATCCAGTCAATAGAAAAGTGGAAAAAATAACCCGTTTTAATCTAGTTCAATGAAAAGCCATTCGTTAAGCCTGAAATTTTGCTCTGAATGTTTTTTTTATTTTCAAAAAGATGTTTTTCATATCATATAGCGAGATATTACATAGGTAGTAGGTTGGCCAAGGCATCAGCCACACGTTGAGATACTACCGCTTGAGTTATTGGGTCCTTTGACTGGCCAGGCAGTATTATATTTGATCCCTCTTTCTGGTCACGGCTCATTTTTCCCTGCCTATACATACACTGAATAGTCTGACCTATTTTTCCACATTTTCCTGTCATACAGATTACCAAACAATTTTTCTTCGTCCAAGGGGTTAACTACTGCAATGTAATTGTTCAGTGGCTACATTCCTCTTGGTAAGGGTGGAAGAGACTCTGCCTAGGGTAAGCAGCTGTTCTAGTAGAAGGACACTCCAAAAATCTAACCATTGTTCTCTAGTCTTGTGTAGTGCCATAGCGTCTGTATCAGGGTCTTGGGCTTATAGCCTCCTGCATTTCCGACTAGGTTTGTAGTTTGAATAATAATAATAATAATAATAATAATAATAAAAATAATAATAATAATTACTACTATTATTATTATTATTATCATTATAATAATAATAATAATCATAATAATAATAATAATAATGATGATGATAATAATAATAATAATTATAATAATAATAATGATAATAATAATGATAATTACTACTACTACTACTACTATTATTATTATTATTATTATTATTATTATTATCATTATTATTATTATTATCATAATAATAATAATAAGGATAATAATAATAATAATAATTACTACTACTACTACTATTATAATAATAATAATAATAATAATAATAATAATAATAATAATAGTTAGTGCTAACTGCATTTTTACCTCAGATTGAGATCAAATCATATAATCTCTCTCTCTCTCTCTCTCTCTCTCTCTCTCTCTCTCTCTCTCTCTCTCTCTCTCTCTCTCTCTCTATATATATATATATATATGTCTGTATATGTATACGTATACATATACATACATATATATATATATATCTCTTATGTAAGATAAAATCAAAATATCTCTCTTTTTGTACAATTTACGGTATGAATACCCATGAATCTTTTTTCATGAATGCGGATAAATTTTCCAGTTGACCTGTAACGCATTTCCCGAAACTAAATACCAGAATGACACGGTGTTTAGTTTTCTATCGTATTGAGAATTTTTTTCCACGTAATTAATTCTCAAAAGGAAAAAATATGGTAGTTTCACTTCACAATATTTTAGCTTCTGTTTAGACTTTTCTATAAATATATTGGAAAAACTGAGATGTGCAAAACAACCTTAGCTGGTACAAGATACTACTGCGGAATAATGTTGTTATCGTATTGTTTTTCCTATTAGACGAAGTACTAATCTTTCTTTTCTCAGTCCTCCTCGCATATTAGCTGTAGGGATGATCCCTTTCAAAGAGCGATTTGAACAGGGGTTTCAAATCAAAACCCAATTCAAGTTTTACATCTATAATAAAACCTACAATAAAAATTTTCAAAAGATTGATCCCAACATTATCCAAATGAACTGACTTGCCTTGCTCATAAAGTATTTGTTTATTTTCGTTCGTTCGTCGATTGCCGCAAGAGTCTGTGTCGAACATGATGAAAGAATGAAAATGACCTAATACATCATGAGCGAAGCTAGTAAGACAGCAATATTTATAAAGTGGTTTTCAGAATCGCAAATCAATACCAGAGAAATTACAAAGACAACTTAATAAATATATTGACAAACATTGTTGAATCAATAACCTCGAAAATCCATGAATTTGTATCTTCAAAATTCTTGTCACAAGCCTGCAATCTTACGAATAATTCAATTTACTTAGGTTGCGTTGATTTTTGTTGGAGGTATTTATGTGAGTGCAATTGAGACTGGTCTTCTCAGGAACAGTAAGTGCTGAGAAGATCTATTTTCAAACATTCATGATCCGCCAACACTGTCCTTGAAAGTAAGAAGAGAAATATACAAATCTAGCGAATTCAAGTGTACACAATGAGAAAGTTCCGCTATCATTAATTGGTGCAAGGATTCTGAACAACGAATTATCAAATTAACACAATTTCTGTCCATGTAAATATCCCTTCTTATTATCATCATAGACTATTTAGCTTACTGTTTTTGTGATAGAAGAAAATAATCCCTTTCTCTGAAGGAAGTATCAAACATCCACTGGGTTAGCGCAGGTTTTCTTTTTGTGAAACGCTTTTTCGTTCCCTTCGGGGCAACTGATTTTTCTTATCAGTAATCGGTTATCAATGAAGAAAAAAGGATTTCAAAAACATAAAGGCAAATGTACCAAGAATTTTTTAGAATATGGGGATTAATTCTTATCGCTATGATGTATCTAGAATTTCTCTGACAAAAAAAAAAAAAAAAAAAAGAAAAAAAAAAAAAGGGACCTTGCCACGCACTTCATTCCATCCTTTACTAAAAACAAACCTTGAGAGAGCTCCTTCAAATGCTCTTTTAATTGCATTTCTTACAATAGGTAATAGTTTAAAGATCATAAAACTTTGAAAATTAATTTTAACACTTAAGAATAGAAAACTAGAAAAAGTGACGTCTTTGAAATTAAAATGGTTTCCTATTTATGGAGTCCGTAAAATACTTAGGATCCGTATGGATCAGTTTTCACTATTTCCATAAAAGCAATGATGAAAAAGATGGTCACAAAGGCCTACAGAAAATTTGATTTCTATTAAATGTAAACTGTTCAGTCGCATTCATGATGATTTGGTCTACTGGCGTTTTAATGCAAAATGTACCAACTTAAATGATACCACTAACCACATGCTGATTTGTACGGGCTACATATAGAATTTACTTTTCTTATCGAGGTGATTTTACTTTGATAAACAATTATTCAAGATTTCTAATTTTCTTCTTTATGAAAATCGGCAAAATTCTATATCCTTGTTGGCTTCTTTAGTTGAAAATATATAAATTAATGCGGTCTACACAGCAATCCATTTTTATGATGAAAAGATCAAACCCAAGAGAAAAAAAATGGAATAATTTTCAATTTTCTGACAATTCTACATCATAAAGATAAGTATATTCATGAAAGTAAGTTTATCAAAAATGTATCTATGACAGATGTTGTAGTTTACCTGGGTCATATAAAAGCAAAGCCAAAAAGGGTCTCTTTTCTCTTACATGAATGATGGCCAGCAAAGGAGAATTTACCTCCAGAGAGCTAAACAGGTAATCTAAAGATAAAAGTTTGATTGTTGTGCTGACACAACAGAAAATTTAGTAAAAACTAGTAGACCTTAGCAATATATTATGGTAAATTGATATGACAATAGTGATTGTTTTCTAATGTAAAGATTGAAGCAGTGAATATTTTTGGGAGGAAGAGAAGTTTATTGAATTAAATCTTAGGTATGAAAGACAAGAAAGAACTGACAACACATGACCTCCAAATTTCTCGAGTATTTGTGCTAGAATAAGTAAACCAGATAACTTAAAGGAATCTAAGAAAATGAGACTGAAGACTATCGTAAAAGCATTGTTCGGAGGTAATATAATACGGTAAAGCAAAGGTAAAGTTTATTACAAATAAAAAAGAACAAAAAGAAAGTTATTGACGTAGAAGGATAGTGATCAGAAACAAGTGTTCGGCACCCATCGTTCATTTCCATAATGGTGACAAAACTAAATGTTAAGACTTTATTACCTACAACCATGTTGAAAGTGGAGAATAACTGCCAGTTCACTATAAATAGTGGGTAACAAGACAGCAAAAAGTTAGTCATATCGAGAGACGGAGCTACAAGAATAAGTTGTACAAAAGGGGAGGCACATATTTTAAATTCGGATGGATATCAATTAGTAAGAGTATCATTAAACTGGAATTTGATAATTTTCTAAAGCTTCTACTGAACTAATTATGGATTAAAGTTCAAATAAATTGAAATCAGAGGGAAATCAAAACTCTGAAACAGAGATGAAAATATCAAGCAAAGACAATCTCCCCTTTTTGAAGACTAAAGTTTTAGCCTCAGACTGAAATAATTATTCAAACGACGTATATCTCGCTCTTCAATACTTCCTGCCCTTCTTCCCCTCACCCCTCCCAACTCCAACGAGGGTCTAGTCCACTGCAAGTGCGAGATATGACAGCAACTTCTGATGTCTCAGAAAGTTTTGGGTTCGTAAAAGTTTGTTGGTGTTCAAGTATTAATTCCAAAGTCTTGGACACAAGATGCAATCACAGCATTTGCTTACAATAGTCTCTCTCTCTCTCTCTCTCTCTCTCTCTCTCTCTCTCTCTCTCTCTCCCTCTCTCTCTCTCTCTCTCTCTCTCTCTCTCTCTCTCAGTATCCATTATCGCCAAAGAAAAACGAAACCTCTCTGTTCGGCTCATTCGTTTTAGAGAGAAATATGTATTGTTGATTAACTTTACAATTTTCAAGGGATGTTGTTTGACCATTTCGATTGCTTTAAAGATGAAGAAAGATACCAAAGGCAGGATGCCAGAGCAAGACAATAGTAATTTCATTCCGATATAAAGTTCCCTTTGCATTCGCCATAAATTTAACCTTATCAAAAGGCACAAATAAGTCGTCTATTACCCTGCCGCCGTAATGTGAGTTCACTGTTATATTTATAATTAGAAGGCAATCGACCACTATAATTGCACGCTATAAGGGAGTCAGATATCAAGCTCGTATTTCTTTTATACTTGAGGAGAAGTAGAAATATAAGTTAGTAACTGTACATAATTTTTTTCATTGATTTTTTTTTTCAATACGAATACAGCTCCTCTGTCGGGGGACGAGTCAACAGGTGTGTTTAATGAACACTTAAGAGAAATAATGGAACTGCGAACTGACCTTTTCCTTTACCTTTCATATGGGAAAAACAAATGAACGATGAATTAAGAAAATATCAGTTTGCCCTACCATTTACATTGGAGGGGAGCAAACCACTTTATTTTCCTTTTATTGGGCGTCACAGATGTTTCTTGGAAGGTACACTGATGTTAATTGACCATTTACATTGTATTTCAAAAATGAAGATAGATATTTGTTAATCATTTTCTTTAATAGCTGGAGAAGGATACTGATATGTATGGACCATTATAGATGCCAGGTAACATTCTCATTCATGTTTCGAAAGGAATCGACCATTTTAATGACATTACAAAGGGGAGCGTAAAATGTGAAGTGTTCTCTTCGTTCTATCATGCAGATAATCAAATCCTAGTTCGTTAAACATTTCACAACCAATATCTCAAATATTCAGAAACACATACAGTAGGTCAATTCGCCTATACAGAAGTCAGGTAGCCATATTTCTTAATTTCTATAAAAGCATTGATCACTTCATTTACATTCTAGAATGGAAAGGATAACAGAAACATAAAATAGTAGCTAATTACTTCAGGAATTGCGAGAAAACAATCATATACTTCTTTCTCCTTACCTAGGCTCAAGAACGAGAGTTACCATTTCTATTACGTTTTAGGAGGAAGAGATGGTATGTCATTTAATTAATTTATATGCTTTTAGTTTTAAGAGACTGCACAGATGAGGTCAAGGAAAATATCCATGTAGACTAGTATGTTAATGTTTACAGAAATTGATGGAAAATTTACCGGACTATATTATCAAAAAGATGAATACCGTGAATTTCAGCCAGACTAAACTTAGAGAATACTGAGTTACTGGAGTGGTCTAAGCAGTGAAACACTACCTAGTGTTTAGTTGACTGTTGTAGACTGCCGTTAGGGAAGCGATGTATATTGAGCTAATAAACTAACCTTTAATGGCTTAATGAGAATCAGGAGGTTAGCACTATCTAGAACTATTCTCTCTATTTATAAAATAAGTATAATTGAATGGGACCGTATCAACCATTAGTTTGACTACCAAACTAGCCCAAACTAGCCCAAATGGTGTGACTAGAACAAAGCCATTTGTGCCTCTTTATGACCAAAACAGTAATAAATATACTGAGATTTAGTCAATTGCTTCTAGTTAAAAAAGTTATGGGTTAAGAAGCTTATCCCAATGATATTTGCCAAGCAAAGGAAGGCTAACGCCTTCCGAAACTACCCGTTTGAAGGGGAAAGGAGCATGATGAAACAATATAATGGAGGGGATCTTGTTGAATTGTAAAAAAGCTTAATTGTTGAATTTATGGTTTCTCAAGAAGAATAATAGGTATATTTAGGAAAATGGAAATGGTGAGGAAGAAGGCTTATGTAAATTATAATTTTGTACGAAATACGTAGAAAAGAAAGTTGCTGGTTGTAATGAAGAGGGGAGGAGTTATAAGAATATATCTGGTCCTTTTATGGTTGAGTGAAATATTATAGTAGGCATAAGTAGGAGAGAAAGACTTAAGGATAGGATTTTGAATTTAATACAAACAGCTGAGTTTGATAAGAAGGAAGTACAAAAACATAGGGAAAGTGAAGGAACTGTAGTCTAGAGTTGAAGAAACAGAGGTTGAAGGAGTAACTGAGGAGTTTTCAAATATTCTATGATAGGATCAATGGGACACGAGAGTAAGAAGAGAGAATAAATATCAGGAAGTGGTGGGATGAGGAGATCGAAGTTTTGATGAAGGCAAAGGGGAAATTTTTTAGGTACAGTTGCATGAAATAAGGAAAAATATTTCAGGTGCAGTTGCATGAAATAAGAGAAAGGTCGGCAAAAGAATAAAAAAAAATTGATTTGGGGTCATCAAGATTAAAGGAAAACGAATAATAATTTAATGGAAGATAATAAGATAGTTACAAAGAAATAATGCTGGGGGAAAGGCTAATGAAGAAATAGATATAAAAGAAAAAATACAAATGGAGAGATGCTGGCTTATGTGAATGCAGGGAGTATTTCGAATTTCCGTCGAATGTTGAGCATAGACGAGAGGCCTAGTTGTGTGATGCAAGTCTTAGGGATTCAGAGGTTGAGGAAAGGAAAGACAAGCGTTGATGAGATTGCTGCACGGTGGTGACAGTATGCTCGAGAGAGTGGCCTGATTTTATATGGTATCTTAGGATGAGGGAATAGTTAAAGAAGAATTATTTTATTTCATCATATAAGTTATTGAGACAATGCTTCGAATTACAAGGGCATAACATTACTTATTATAACAGGAAAAGTGCATAGTAGGATTTTTACTGAGGATGTAAGGCAGGTGACAGAGCGATTGATAGAAAAAGACCAGTTTAGTATTAGATAAGACGGGTGGAAAGATCAAGTGTAGTTTTGAAAATATTTTTGAGTGAAGTCTTGATGTAAATGTGAAATCTCACGATAGAACTAATAGAGAGGAAATTTGGCGCATGTTGAAAACACTGTTGATAACATTTTAAACTTTTTATGATATGCGTGAAATGTCCTTTAAAGTACATAGGCCGGAGAGCTGCTGACTAGGTGGGAAAATGTTAATTCTCCACTGCTGTTTAATATCTTTAAGGATATATGATAAGAGTATGAGTGTAAAAGGATGATATGTGCTGATTAGGGCTAACGAAGAGAAACTGCAGACTTGGGTAAATGTTTGAAAACTGTTGCAAAAGAGTTGAGACCAGGTATTGAGTAGGAGCATGACAATGCAAGTAAGAGGTGAACAGGAAGATGAAGCAATGTATAACATTCAGGATGTTTGGAGAAGTAAAGTGGCTGATTTATATATGGATCTGGGGGTAATTATAACAGATTTAGGTAATATGAGAGATGAGTCATTAGGTAAGTTAATTATGAAGCGTAGCAGGATGTGTGCAAAAGATAAAGGAGAGATTTAATTTGACTATGGAAGTCAAGAGGGGAATGTATGGCAGAATTGTGGTGGAAATGAAATGTGGATGAGGCTAGAGCTGCTGAGACAAACTGTTTGCATTTTATAATATGTGTAAAAAGAACTGATCGGGCGAAAACTGTGGATATACAAAAAGGGTTAAGAAGTTAGTGTGAGTGAAACGAGGGATCAGATTCTCTTGAAGTGGTTTTAGCTTGGTGAGAGTATGAGCAACACTCAGTTAGTAAATAAAGTATATAACTCAAAAGTGTCAATAGATCAGGAGTGAAAAGAGTTGGATAGATGCTGTGAATAATATATTTGCTAAGAATCTCTTTGGAATTCAGATAATGAAAGGATGTATAGAAGGTAGGGGTGAATGGCACAGGATGTTCACAGCCGATGAGGACTCCATGCAGCAGCAGGAAGCCACGAATGTGAGGGTAGATTTACTGAATAGGTTTTTTTTTTTTTTTTTCACAATTCAGCCATCATATGATGAATGTGGCAGTAACTGTTGTGCTGTTTTTCTCTTAAACCACTTATACCACCTTCTGTGAAGGGAAAAAGTTCCGCTTAAAGTTTCTTAGTAAATCATAGAGGGTATGGCTACTGACCAAAAACACAATTTTTTTTTTTTTTTTAAGCAGATACTAGTACTCATTTACAACTGGGTGGACTAATGATTAATAGTCCCTGGATCACACATGTTTATATATTATATTTGATTGGCGTTGTTCGGGATCTCCACAGCGTGGATCACAGTTTTGACCTTGCTCCGGCTCATAAAATAAACTGAAAAACTACCTTTAGTCAGGGCAAAATACAGTTTAACCCCCAAAAAATTGTAACAAAAGGTTTCTCAACTGATTCTGGTAGGTTTTAATGTACTTTTTAACATACTAAAAGTTTACCAAACTATGACCCCCGGAAAAGTGTTTTTTTCAAGATGGCGTCCAAGATGGCCGCCGAAACCTTTGAACCATCATAACTTTATAACTATCAACTCAAATTTGATGATCTTTGTGTCTATTTCTACATTTTTGGGGGCAAAGAACACATTAAGACAACTAGGGATATCAGTGAGCTTTTAAATCATTACTAAATTGGATTCTTGACCTTCAGATGTTCACTATCACCTTTTACACAAACACTTACAACAAGCAATAGTTAAAAGAATTTATTCTTAGAGGTATGATGATAGCAAACAAAATATGAGCGTCTTCTATAGGGTTGTTAACTTACAGTACTCATGTTTATATAATCTTCTAATTATAACAAATCCTAATTACACTTAACAGAGCTCTATATTTCAAGTACTTGGTTACATTAGTTAATAACACTTTTATCCGCATAGAACAAGTTTCAGAGTTTAAATTTTGAGTGTTATCCTCCTCTTCAGTCAGTATCAGCCTCTCGAGTATTGTTTGGATTGTTACAGTTTTCAATCTGGTAAGGGCTACATACACCAGCTGCATCGAGATAATCTGTATCCCTCTGAACAGTTGCAATGGATAATTTTCAAGTTTGTCAGGTGCAGCATTGTTTTGGGTCATTACTGGTACTAACTGATCATTCTCGAGTTTCCATCCCCATTCAATTGGGTTCATTTCACTTGCCTTTCCCATCCATACCATAATTTGGAAATACACACGTTGGCTACGGAGATTTGTTGCTGATGATGTTGGGGGAAGCCTTTCAGGAGTGACAAATGCTTCAGCAGTTGCCACTTTCTTGGTGAAAATGGTATGGTGCAGTGATGATAGTGTATCATTAGATTGCCTCCAAAGCAATCAATCATCAGTTCTTTGTCAATATCTGATATCTCCTCTTGATATTTGTTCTGAAGGGCGAATTAACTCGCACAGGACTTCATGACAGGATCAGATTTCACTAATTTCCAGAAGACTGACTTTTTTCCAATGCTGAAAATCCTTGAAGTGGAATCACAGCCTGAGTAGGCATGTACAAAGAGTAATTCAGTGCAAACATCATCTCCTAGAGTTTCTTTCAACAGGTTAATGTTAAATACTTTATGTTCTCTTGACTGTTTGCTTGCATCAGAACGGAAGTAAATGGTCTCATTGTCTGTTCTGGTATAATGAAGGAGCAGGATCAGCAAATCTGTATTGTCACCAACCAACGTTATAGTGTAATGATGGGATAGTTCAACAGTTGCCTTAACGATATCAACATCTGCCTCACCTGGGGACTGAATGACATGGCATCCCCTTTTAGTTAGTGCTGTGCTGATAAGAGAAATCATGTGTGTCTTATTTTTGTCAGGAGATAGAAAGTCCTCCTTTTTGCCTGAAAACTCTGTTTCTGCTGTGAAAATAATTATAGAGTGCAGTTCTTTTCCTCGTCTCAGATGTGTGTTGTCTTTTATAGAGGGGCCTTCACCATATCCATCGAACACCACTGTTGCTTGTCCATAATTTCTCACAGTGAAGTCTGCATAAGACTCGGCTATTGTATAATATGAGTCGCCTTTCTTCCATGGTGATCGATGGAGCAATGAGCCTCCATCAAGCACATAACAATCTGTTTTAGATTTAGAGTTAATCACAGCCTCACTTGAAAAGGCTGCAACATGGTCTCGAATTGCCTGAGCAAGCAGAGGTTTATCTGCTTTTCGAAGAATGTCCCTGGTCTCAAAGAGGGCTGGAGGATATGGGCTTAGCTCATATGTCAAAACCTCTTCAAGGGAAAGATCCCCTGATCCTGACACGACAAGGAAACGCTGGAACAGAAGGGCAGGATCAATGGTACGACCAGGAGCAATCTTCACAGGAGAGATATTTCCAAGGGTTTGGGCTCTGTCTTTCCGCTTAAATTTGTAAGTAAATGCTGGCTTTACCATCATATCTTTAATGATCTTGTACCCAACTGATTCAAAGGCATGTACATTCACATCTGGTCCAGCCACTATTCCGTTGACAATGTTTCTCAGAGTAGTATCAGATGTGAAGGGTGAAAAGGTTGCAATCTTTGTCTGAATTTTCTCAAGATCAGATACATCTCTTTTAATGCGTGCCTCAGTTGAATCTTTGTATTGTGGACTTGTAGTATAGGTTAGGTCGGTAAAAATCTTGCATTGCACTGTTGTACTCAGATGTTACAGGTGCAGATAAGGACCAAAGATTACGCATCTCCTCAGTCATCCCACTGTCATGGGTTAGACCACCAGTGCTCTTTAGAGACCTCATCAATGTTTGTTCTATGACAAGATCACTACTTAGTCCTGCCCAGCAATGATTGCTCCTTCGAACAACATGAAAACCATCAAGGAACTTTCGATAAACATCTGGGTGCTTTTCCTCCATGTTGGTCATTTGCTGCAGGTAGTAATGAGCAGATCGTAGATAATTGAAGTGCCCAGACACAGAAAAGACAGTTAGGCAATTGGACACTGCCTGCAAATGCATCAACCAAGATCCAATAAGATCTGCCTTGATCAACATTCTTGCTATGCCAACCATACACTGATAATTCATCCACAACTGGCTTGTCTTTGAGGTCTGAGCAAGTTAAGATTTCTTCTTCTCCATTACTGTCTTAAGTTTTATCAAAACCTCAGAGCACGCAGTATCTTCTAGCATCATCTCTCCAATAAGAAGGGAGGAGTACAATCCCTCTGCCTGATCCACCAATGTCTGAATCTGAGGATCATCTTTGGCCATTTCCATTACAAGCTGGCTATGTTGGCACTTGTCAACAAGAAGGTGGCCTTTCAAAGCCCTCTGGACAGCTTTCCCTGTTAACATGTGCACCACCGCATTTTCTCCATAAACAGTCTCAAGTAAGTTTTTTAGGCCGGTCCCTTCCATGAGAGTCCTTATGGCCCCAGCAAGTTCATGAGTGTATGATTTGATATAATTGGAAGATTATTTACACATGAGTACTGTAAGTTAACAACCCTATAAAAGACGCTAAAAATTAGTTTGTTATCATTATATCACTAAGCATACATTCTTTTAACTATTGCTTGTTGTAAGTTTTTGTGTATAAGGTGATAGTGAACATATGAAGGTCAAGAATCCAATTTCATAATGATTTAACAGCTCAATGGTATCCATAGTTGTATTAATGTGTTCTTTGCCCCCAAAAATGTAGGAA
>NC_090726.1:91500720-91530720 GCF_036898095.1 Palaemon carinicauda
TATTATTATTATTATTATTATTATTATTATTTTTATTATTATTATCATTATTATCATTATCATTAGCTAAGCTACAAACCCAAGGGCCCAAACAACTGAAATAGCCCAGTGAATAAAGTAGATAAGGAAATGAATAAATCCTATATGAGAATTAATAGCAAAAAATGTAAAATATCTCAAGATAAAAAATAACCTCAAAATAGATCTGTCATATATAAATAATGATGAGATAATCATGTCAACCTGTTCAACATAAAAGTATTCATAGCAAGTTTGTAGTATTGAGTGTTATGAGGAAAAAGGCAAGACTGTTATAATTAACTGCATACCTGGTACTACGTACATGATGGTAAAATCTGGGAAGATTTAAATGCAAAGAACGGTCAGAATTACGTAAAATGTAATGTAACATGCATAAACTGAAGGTCGGTGCCAGATATCAATATATAGATAAGTAATAAGAAATTTAATAGACCGTAAGTTCTTGCCCAACGAATTAAGATGAGATTCAGCAGCTGAAGACTAGAAAGTAGATACTCAAAACAAGTCAGGATCGAAGAATAAAAAAAATACTTCTTCAGAATCGATTAATCACCGAAAGTTTCTCGAGAGTAAATTTGCAATCAAGTATCACACATAAAATTTTAAAGGAGTTGATATAGTTAAAGAAACATTATCAGTACAGAGATCTGGATATTGAGAAGCCACTCTCCTCGGCCTGACTTACTTATAATCCTACTTTGAGCTTTGTTAGGATTCACCTTCATGCCCCATAATCTGTACCCTGCACTAATATTAGTAAGAACTCTATCAATAGATTTGGCATCCCCAGATCTTCATTGAGGAGATGGAATTGATTCAAAGAGAGTAGCCAAACTACATATCATGTGTATATAGTTAAGTGTGAAAACACAACCCTGAGGAACACCAGATATTACAGTTCTCTACTCATTATGGCGCCATCTACAACAACTCTTTGTAACCTATTACTTAAGAATTCAATGATGATGCTAAAGGAAAATACCCATCTACATCCAGCTGTATGATTTTGAAAACAAGGGCCTATAATTAACAGAGTTAAAGGCAACGCAAAAATCAAGCAAAGCATATGAACTTCCTGACCACAATCAAGGGATTTCTGCAAAGCATTGAAAATTATAAGAACAGCTTCACGTGCTCCAAGGCCTTTATGAAAACCAAATTGAAAACTAGGGAACAGATGATTATCTCTAGCATACTTATTTGGACTTTTTGCCCAGGGACGTTCAAATACTTTAGATAATATGGGAGTTATGGAAATTGGGCGGTAATCAGCCAGTCTAGAGCTACCACAAACACATTTACCCAATGGAGTAACATTAACAATATTCCAACAAGTGCTAAAAGAAGTTCTTCTTGCTAACTTGCAAAGAATAACAGATAATTTAGGAGCTAATAAATCAGTGGTCTTTTATAAAGAAAAAGGAAAATTGCCATTTGGGTCTACACCTTTAAATGTATCAAGGTCTATCTAGAGGGTTTCAATTTCATGGGACCAAAGAGCCAAACTTGTTATTTCAACTTCAGAAAAAACAGGAATGATAGAGACCAAGTTTCTCGTTACTCTGCTTACTATCAAACACATCAACCAAAAGAGTTGTATTTTCCTTTGAACAATGAGTGACAGAGCCATCTGAGTTAAGTAAAGAGGGAACTCTTAAGTCTACACCAGAGTGTAGATTTAAGGGTAGCAAGCCATTTGTGTTCCTGGGTTGTACCAAAAAGGGCCCTTTCATGATCAAATTGTAACTCTTTTCAGTTGAAGCATAAACTCGCTGAGCAACAGCTCTTAGTTGAGTATGGTTATTCCAAGTCAAATCTGATCTCTTACTATTTCAAAGATGATAGGCCTTGTGCTTCTCCAAATAAGTGCATCTACAATAATCACTGAAACAGAGTTTATCTTTCACTCGGTATTTTAACACATAACAAGGGATACACCTATCAATTATGTTGACCAGATTTTCATTGGAAAGAACAGCAGAATCTGCCCCTTTACACAATTTTGACTAACTAAAAGGCAAAATATCACTCAAAATTTCATGCCAATATGCTTCAGATTTTATAAATATCTTACATGAATATGACATATCAAAAATAGACTGCTCAGTCTTTATTACTAATGAAACCATGGCATGATCAGACGTCCCAACTGGAGAACTAACCATACTTGTTATAACACCAGGGGAGTCAGTGTATACTATGTCCAAGCAGTTACCAGTCCTGTGAGAAGCTTCACTTGTAATTTGTTCACAACCTGATTCAGAGGCAAAGTCCAAAGCTCTTAAGGCATGGTGATCCTAGGATAAACAGAATCTAACCACTCCAATTGATCGAACATAAATAAAAGTCGTTATGCCTGCCACAAACTTTTATGACCTGTATATCATGACAGCCACCTTTATAGCGGGACCAATGAGAAGCACACTACTCAATTCTAATATACACCACCATTTCCCTTGCCCTAGGAATGGCATACCATTTCAAAATTATTGGTTTCTTAGAACATGGAATCAGGAGCTCAGACGAGAGCCTCATTTGAGAAGCCAAAGTCTCTGAGCATAATAGAATATCATAATGTCTGGAGGAAACTGTAAGGTCTCAAATATTGCTGTGCAGTCCACGAATATTGGAGTACATTAGACGACACTGGTGAGGTCTAGGACACACTGGTCCCAGAGTTTGCTTGATATTTCCAAACAGAATAAGAATTAAAAGCAATAAAAAGTCTCATCATACTTAAAAAGAAACTTAACAATAATAATAACATAATCAACACGTATACACCTATAGATGAAGCAACTCTTACAACTCATAGACTAAAGAAAAAATGTTGAAGAAAATTGGTCAACAGTGCAGAGCCAGTACACCATGCAAGGCTAAGTACACCCCAGGGTGGCTCGTTCATCAGAAGGGAGGATGTAATGATGGTTTTCAAATACTATAGAAGAAGATGCAGGGATACATATGGAAAAAGTAACCTCTTGATAAACCACTAGATATCCATGGCCTTCCATCAAGCCTGCCAAACACACCGTTAAAAAAAAAAAAAAACCAAGAGGAAGAGAAATCAGATAGAATAGTGATTGTGGTCGCCTCTTGGTAGCGTCCTTGCCTGGTGATCCCCAGACTGAAGTTCGAATCCCACTCTAACTACTTAGTTCCTCTGGTCGTTGCAACCTCATCCTCCTTGTGAGCTAGGATGGCGGGGGATTGGTGGAGCCTATAGGTCTATCTGCTGAGTCATCAGCAGTCATTTCATGGCCCTCCTTGGTCCTAGCTTGGGTGGAGAAGGCGCTTGGTGGCTGATCATATGTAATATGTTTAGTCCCTAGGACATTGTCCTGCTTGATAGGGCAATGTCACTGTCCATTGCATCTGCCATTCATGAACTACCTTCAAACCTTTAAGTATACCCTTTAGTAAAAGAACTCTAACCCAAGACAGTAGAAAACCATGGTACAGAGGCCAGAGGCTATAGCACTACCCAAGACTAGAGAACAATGGTTTGATATTATAGTGTCTTAGAAGAGCACTTACCATAGCTAGAGTCTCTTTTACTCTTACAAGCTGAAAGTAGGCTCTTGATAATTACAATGAAGTAGTTAACTCTTGAGTGAAGAATTGTTTGGTTATTTTAGTGTAGTCAGGTGCACGAGGATAGAGCAGAATGTGTTAAGAATAGGCAAGACTAATCGGTGTTTGTATAGGCAAAAGAAAAATGAGCCCTAACCAGAAAGGGATCTAACATAGTGCTATCTAGCCAGTCAAAGGACCCAAAACATCTTACCTGGTAGCTGGTGTTTTGGTCAACCTACTACCTAGTACCTCTAGAAATAGCTTTAGTCATGAACTACACAATTTGATGAGATTACAAAATTCATTGCTTACTTTACATTATCTCTAAGTAATTTGTTTTTTATTGTGGTGGTTGGGTGGTAGCGTCCTTGCCTGGTGATTGCCAGACTGGGGTTCGAGTCCCGCTCAAACTTGTTAGTTCGTTTGATCACTGCAACATCACCATCCTTGTGATTCAATGATGGGGGTTTTGTGGGAGCCTATAGGTCTAATTGCTGAGTCATCAGAAGCAATTGTCCAGGCCCTCCTTGGTCCTAGCTTGGGTGGAGAGGGGGCTTGGGCGCTGATCATATGTATATATGGCCAGTCTCTAGGGCATTGTCCTGCTTAATAGGCAATGTCACTGTCCCTTGCCTCTGCCATTCATGAGTAACCTTTAAACCTTTAAGCCTTTAAAACTAATCTCTTGACTATACGCTGAAAGTAATTTTTACGTTGATAAATGCTGTGCTTTCACCACATATATTCAAGTTAAAGGATATCTAACTTTGCATTATGAAAGATGAATAAATATTGCAGTGATAACAATTTAGAATAAAATAACAGACATTGTTGAATTAACGAAAATTCACAAAACCCACTGAGGCATTGTAGATATCGGGAATGTGCCAATGAAATCCTGGCAATTACTTTGAGTAATTACTAAGTAAACGCAAAATCCAGGTAAAATGTTAAGCACAAACACCATTTAGCTACTGATGTAAGATATTCACCAAAATCGGTAGACTTAAACAAAAATTATCAACCCAACATTGTCACCGATAATTATTCCTATAGCTGCGAAGGTCATAGTGACAAAAAACAGAAAACAAAAAAATAAAAAAAATCCGATACAATTAAAGCAATGTCGTTTCCCGGTATCAATAAAGATTGTACTATCACTGCTTCACGAGCAATTGTAGAAAGCTTTTAGACAGCATTCCACACACCGTAATGATTTTCTAGCAACTGTGCAGTAACGGGAAAGAGGAGTACTACACTGGCCCCCACTGTAGCCCGTTGAACGCCTAATAGCATTCAATATCTGAAACGAATGTCATATCTCTCCTGTAAGTCTTTTTTTTCTTCTGGTCCATTTCCTAAGATGGTTTCTTCTAAGCACGGACAGATGAATGCATACTAAGAAATGGAATCAATAAAAAACATATAACATATAAGTGGAAACATCCTTTGTATCTTTCAGGATGTCAATTCATATTAAAGATGTATACATAAAAACATTGCTACATTCGTTAATCAAATAAAATAAAACAATGAAGCAGGCATGAATATTTTTTAGAAACTAAAGAGAGAGAGAGAGAGAGAGAGAGAGAGAGAGAGAGAGAGAGAGAGAGAGAGAGAGAGAGAGAGAGAGCGTTGCTTGACAGACATTGCAATTTAGCTTTCCATTCCGCTCCTCTGAAGATATGCGAATCGTTTGCAATTTATTTTGGAGGAACGGGATAAAACAAGCAATATTTCCGCACCTCTAAAATGGTTGGCTCACATGAAAATTGCTCTAGATTTCTGCAAATAAAAGATTATAAAAATACAGTAATGTTAGCAGAAGTACTTAAGTGTATGCAAAAATGTATATGAGTGCCACCATTTACACAGAAATGTATAATTGTATGTGAACTTTCAATCGTACTTTCCTATATATACACACACATTGCAAGGCAAAGGGATGCTTTGTTTTTGATAGCGTACTGTCTATACTTTGTCGTAGAAAAACAGAAAATGAATATCACTTGACACTATTAAAGATAACATTCACAGTTTTTACACATTTATGAAATTGATCTTTAACACAACTATATTGACATTTTTGTGGTATGACTGAATACATATGAGCATGAGATATGGAATATCCGAATGGGATGTAGCCATCAGCATCAATAGAAAACGATATGCAAGGCAGAATAGCAATATTTTGCTTGAAATAAATGTTTTAGAGAATTTATGAAAATCTCTAAGAGTCGTCTCTTCGGCTACAGAAATGATAGTATAGTACTTATCATTATGGCATTCAGAATCAGCGATTGGAGAATATTTTTTATTTGGATTCTTTTTATTGCGCTGTAGAATTTACGTTTGAAAGTTATTAGTAATGCCTTTTTGGTTTGCATCTACATAATCATAATTTCATTATATAATAAAGATCAAGTCCTTGGCTCTCTCTCTCTCTCTCTCTCTCTCTCTCTCTATATATATATATATATGTATATATATACATATATATGTATACATATACTGTATATACACATATATACACATATACATATACATATATATATATATATATATACATATACATACATATATATATATATATATATATATATATATATATATATATATATATATATATGTGTGTGTGTGTGTGTGTGTGTGTGCGTGTTTGTGTGTGTGTGTTGTCACGCTCATTGGCGTTGCCAGACGTATAACTACTTGGTCTCTCACTATCCCTTGGGTAAGGGGGAGAGGTGGTGGGAGGTGTTGAATCTGTATGTGTGGTCATGTGCGCAAATGTGTATATATCTCTCTAAGTACTTGACCATGATTTCTGTCCTATCTCGTAAAATAGTATATATATATATATATATATATATATATATATATATATATATATATATATATATATATATATATATATATATATATATATATATATATTTGCTTATGAGTGATCGTTTTTTGCTTAATGGGAAAATGTGGTATGTTCAAGGTCGGCTTTTAGACACCGTTGATTACAGCTTCATTTAAAAAGTCGGCCATAGTTGCTTTCCTTGTTGACATTCACGGTTTTGTCGACAGTTCTTTTATTTGTGGGTATCGATGTTATCTGTGCGTAAGCATGTCTCCAGAATGTTAGTGTAGTCTTTTTAGTGTGATTTACAAATCTGCCCTTAGCAAACATAAACATACAAAGACGCTAACACATATCTATCCATCTCTTACAGTTTATTTGTTTCCTTGTTTCCTTTCCTCACTGGGATATTTTTCCTGTTGGAAACCTTGGGTTTATAGCATCCTGCTTTCCGATCTAGGGTTGTAGCTTAGCAAGTAATAATAATTATAACAATAATATCTATCTATTTATCTAGATTTACTTATCTATTTATTTACACAATATTTCTGAAAGAATGCTCTATTTCTACAGCTTGGTCGGCGTCAATGACCTTAGATGTCAGGATGCTAGATAACCTATAATCAGTCAATAAATCTACAGCTTGGGAAAAACTTTATCATTATACTAATTCACAAAAACGGAGGCACAGACCTGGAAAATCAGCGTCTAATAAGTTTACTCTCAATAATGTATAAAATATAAATAAATATCATATTATGGCAAAGAGAATGATATCTAGACTCTAATCAATCAAGAGAGCAGGCAGGCTTTAGACGCAGGTATTCAACAACTGACCATATCCATATAATTAACTAGCTAATGGAAAAGTCAACAGATTATGACAAACTACTATGTATGGCTTTTATAGACTATGAGAAAGCTTCTGATTATGTCAAAACTTCAGCAGTAATGAAAGCCCTTCAAAGATAAGGAATAGATGAACCTTTGTTAGAACATTGTCTTGTAGATATTTATACAGGATGTACAACAATCCTAAAGCTCCAGAAACATAGTGATAATATTCCGATTGAGAAAGGAGTTAACAGGGAAACCCCATCTCTCCTAAATTATTCACGTCGTGCTTAGAAGTTTTTAAGAATTTAGTTTATGAAAATGTAGGGATTAACATTAATGTAAAATACCTTAACAACATAAGATTTGAAGATGACATAGCTCTATTTAGTGGATCTTGGGGAAAATAATAGATGATAGAAAATTTAAATAGAAAAACAGATATGTAAAACAGAAAATGATTATGAATAAAACTAAGTTAATATTCAATAAAATGCAGAGAGAGAACCAACAATGGTTATGGACGAACCTCTAGAGATTGTTAATGAATATACGTACTTAAGACAGACAGTAATTGTTTCCCCTGGGCAGGAGACCGAAATTAAAAGAAGGATAAGAATGGTATGCAGAGCTTCTAGTAAAAAATGGGATTATGAAAGGTAATATGCCCCTTTCTCTATAAAGAAAAGTATTCAATAAGATGGTCCTAGCAGTATTAACTTATAAATCAGAAACTTAGAGCCTTACTTAAGACTTAAATCATAAACTAGTTATAACTCAAAGAGCTATGGAAAGAGTAATGATCGGAACCACATTAAGAGACAGAAAAAGAGCAACATGGATACGAGAGCAAATTATAAGTAGAGGATATTCTATCATGTGAGAAAAAAAAATTATATGGCCAGGCCAAGAAATGAGAATGACAGATGAACATGAAGAATAACAGAATGGGTCCCTAGAGATCGAAAAAGAAGCAATGAAAAGAAGAGAAGAAGATGGATTGGAAAGGTAACAATATTTGCAGGCACAGAAAGATTATAAACAGACGGGAGTGGGAAGACATGCCTGAGGCCTCTGTTCTAAAGTGGACTCGCAACTGCTGCTGATGATGTATATATATATATATATATATATATATATATATATATATATATATATATATAAATATATATATATATATATATATATATATATATATATACATATATATATGTATATATATATATATATATATATATATATATATATATATATATATGTGTGTGTGTGTGTGTGTGTGTGTGTGTGTGTGTGTACATCATCTGTCAGTCTATCTATTATTACTATCTATAAATTACATGTATATACAGTATACATACATAACCTATGCATATATATATATATATATATATATATATATATATATACATTATAATAAATATATAGATACACAAATATATATATGTATATATATTCATATATATATATTTGTATACACACACATATATATATATATATATATATATACACATATATATATATGTATATATATATAATATACATTATATATAAATACATATATATATAAATATACATATATATATATATATATATATATATATATATATAAATATATTTTTTTTTTTTTTTTTGTGTATGTACTGTATGTGTTTGTTCCTGTGCGGTATTGCTTGATATCAGATTCGTGTGAACATACTTTGTATATGGTTGCTCATAAATACGAGAAATATAAATTCCTTTAGGCATTTACCTATTTACCATGCCTTTTGTATGCTTTTATTTGCCATGGATGTGCTTCTCCCATCTCCCTGTTTGGCCAAGTTCCCGAAAATGGACATCATAACACCCAGCCCCACAAAACGGAAGCCAAAAGTTTAGCGCCAAGCCCGCACACGAACGAAATGCCTTACGTGAGGCGCATACGAACGAGAATAAAATCGAGATGAGCAAAGAATCACAGAGAGAGAGAGAGAGAGAGAGAGAGAGAGAGAGAGAGAGAGAGAGAGAGACCAAGGAGAATGAAATTAATCTTAAAATGTCAATCAAGACTTATGTACAAATGGAGTACGGTATAATAATAGAAAAACAATTTGCATGAGTAGTAATTTCATTGTTGTACTTCTCCTTCTCTTGGCAAATACTAAGCATACAAAATTATGAAAATAAATTTCACAACCATTATGATAATTCTTGTTGTCATTACCACCGCACTTTGCAAAGCATTATTATTATTATTATTATTATTATTATTATTATTATTATTATTATTATTATTATTATTATTATTATTATTATTATTATCTTTATTATTATTATTATTATTATTATTATTATTATTATTATTATTATTATTATTAGAGAACTCTTAGCTGAATTAATATTTTTTCGTTCAACATTTACGAGATGGGTATTATCCAAATGTTTTGCAGTTTCTTGATATATTTCGGATTCTCTTAACCCTTTTACCCCCAAGGTAAGGTTAAATTTCAAGCACATTTTGCTCTATATTTTTTCAAAATTGCTCTATGATTGATTGATTGATTTGAGGCTTTCTGGCATCCTGACATCTAAGGTCATTGACGCCAATATAATTTATTATGAATAAAGAATAAAAGAATATTCAATTAAAACCATAAAAGCAAAGCTGCCTTTTTAAAAGTTAAATAGCTTTCAGAAGACCTGCTACTGAAGTAAACCTAAAAATACCGCTATCACGATAGGACACATCATGTCTATGAATCTTGGCGAGGATGAACCTATCATCCTCACCTCGAACCTCAAACAGATATCTATTTCTTTCACTACTATAAGTGGGGCATTCGGTCAACAAAAGCCTCACTGTGAAGGGTACTAAACAGTCGTCGCAATATGGCAGGTATTGGCCAGTAAGCAGATATTCGTGTCAACCGAGTGTGGCCAATGCGCAGACGACAAAGAGTAGTCTCCCACTTTCGGGGCATCATGTTATACTTCCAGGGTTATATAAAATTCGTTATTAAAAAACCCTGATGCGGTCCATGGTGTTCATGCATAGGAATGAGATTTTTTTTTTCTCATTTAGCCCCATCCTGCAAGTCTAAAGCCTAAAGAATTTGAGTTTCTTGTTTCAAACTGTTCGAACACATGAGAGATATTTTAATTATGTTTAGGAGCGTTTGAATTCTACTCATGGTCAGAACTGAGAAAAACTTTTCTCCTTACAGCTGTATCAGACAATATTTGTTTTACTGGAGTAAATTTCGCATAGTAGGTAATCATATTCGTACGTTTAGCCACAAATCTTGACGAACGGAAGATTTTGTAGAGAAAAGTAATTTTAAAAGAATATACTTGGAGCACAGAATGTTTATGTTATACTTTCTTATTTAAAAATGGATAGCCTATTGCGTAGTACATGCAAATCATGCTGATTAATAATGCAACAGATGTGGTGTGACTTACGTAATCATATGAAATATTATATTTATCAATTTTACTGTACTAAGAGGTGGGGAATGACGGTAACGGGGAGTCAGAAATTGAATGTGTTTGAGATGAAGTGTCATAGGAGAGCGGCTGGTGTGTCTCAATTAGTTAGGAACGAAGCAATGAGGGTGAGAACGGGTGTAAGAAATGATTTAGCAGCTAGAGTGGATATAAATGTGTTGAGGTGATTTGGTCATGTAGAGAGGATGGAAATTGGCTGTCTGCTGAAGAAGGTGATGAATGCAAGAGTTGATGGGAGATGTACAAGAGGAAAGCCAAGGTATGGGTTGATGGATGGAGTGAAGAAGGCTCTTGGTGATAGAAGTATAAATATGAGAGAGGCAAAAGAGCATGCTAGACATATGAATGAATGGCGAACGATTGTGACGCAATTCCAGTAGGCCCTGCTGCTTCCTCCGGTCGCCTTGGTGACGGCTGAGGTAGCAGCAGTAGGGGATTCAGCATATGAAACTTCATTTGCGGTGGATAACGGGGTGGGTGGGCTGTGGAACCCTAGGAGTACCCAGCCAAACTAAGCTGAATCCCTTTTCAGGCTGGGAGGAGCGAAGAGAGGAAAAGTACGCTTTCATGTCGGTTAATCCCCAAAATTGAGGGAAGTGCCTCGGTAAGTGGATATGGTAGTTATTTCTGCTTCGATCACAGACAAAATCTACCCAGACAAGAAAAAGATAAGAGAAAAAGGGATCTACACATAAATCCTCACAGGCAGTCAACAGAAATTACAAAAATAGATTTGTTAGTTACATTGGCACATTAGTGAAACTACCAAAAGAAGAAAATTGTGCGTAAACCAGTTTACACACAAGAATTTATTGGTGAAGACAGTTAAGTAGCCTTATATTGTATAGATATATCTAAGAGAGATGATGATTGTGCTTTATGTGGTGACGGTTCCAACGATATAAGAATATCAATTAATCTACCAATTGTACACAATAACTATGAAAACATGGCAGTAACTCAATTGCGATGATATATGTAACACACATTACAAGCAATGATTATCAAGATGAACGTGATTGAATAACTATGAATATAAAAGGGCAAACAGAATTGTTTATTTGCCTGGTCTTTAAATTACTCTCTTTAAAATACAAATAATGTATCCAAATGAACTTTCAAGTGAAAATTAACCTAATGAACCACACTTATCAACTAAATTTAAATGAGTTACTTCAATTAGCTGGATCTTAATTAAGCATGAGTGATATTGACAGTGACACTCTACCCGAAATTTTAATGCCACTATCCGGGGAAATTGATGCTAAAATCAGTCTGGCTGCATATAATGTATACGTTATACCACTTACCACACATGCGAGGGTACTCATACTCTGACAAGCCCAAACATATGTGTGTATATATATATATATATATATATATATATATATATATGTACATATATATATGTATATACATATATTAATACATATATATCAATATATATATATATATATATATATATATATACACACATATATATACATATATATATATATATATATATAATATATATATATATATATATATATATATATATATATATATATATACATATATATATACATATATATATATATATATATATATATATATATATATATATATATATATATATATATATATATACTAACATAAGTATATATATTCTTTTATATTTATATATGATATATATATACATATAAATATATAAATATATACATATATACATACATATATATATTCATATATATATATATATATATATATATATATATATATATATATATATATGTATCATCATCATTATCATCTCCTCTTACACCTATTATCATAAAGGCCCTCGGTTAGACTTCGCCAGTCGTCTCTATCTTGAACTTTTAATTCAATACTTATCCACTCATCATCTTCTACTTCACGCTTCATAGTTCTCAACCATGTAGGCCCGGGTCTTCCTACTCTTCTAGTGCCTTGTGGAGCCAAGTTAGACATTTAGAGAACCAATCTTTCTTGGGAAGTGGGAAGAGCATGCCCAAACCATCTCCATCTACCACTCACCTTAATCTTATCCACATATGGCACTCGATTAATCTCTCTGCAAGACGAAGGTCTCAGACATTTCCTTATTCATGTGTGGGGTTTGGCCCTTTTATCCATTGCAGATTGGTGATGGTGGGAGACTTTAGTCTGATTACTCACAACAAACCAACCTATCATTGGTGGGCTTGATTAGTACAGCTTTGCTGATCATGGAAATACACAAACCATTTCACCATGTTAAGGTATTCTCACTCAGAAAGGAATATATATGTATATATATATATATATATATATATATATATATATCTATATATAAATATCTATATACATATACATATACATATACATACACACACACACACACACACACATATATATATATATATATATATATATATATACATATATATAAATATATACAAATATATGCATATCTATATGCGCGAGCACATCTATATATACACACATATATACATACATACCTACATACACACATATATTTCTATATATTGAAAGTTAAATGGCATGACAGGATTAGAAATGAAACTATAAGAGAGATTACTAGAGTGCCGTATGTGGATAGAATTAAGGTGAGTGGTAGATGGAGATAGTTTGGGCATGCTCTTCCCACTCCCCAAGAGAGATTGGTTCCCTAAATATCTAACTTGGCTCCACAAGGCACTAGAAGAGTTGGAAGATCTGGGCTTACGTGGCTGAGAACTATGAAGCGTGAAGTGGAAGATGATGAGTGGAGAAGTATTGAATTAAAAGCTCAGGATAGAGACGATCAGGAAAATCTAACCAAGGCCCTTTACGTCAATAGGCGTAGGAGGAGATGGTGATGATATATATATATATATATATATATATATATATATATATATATGAATATATATATATATATATATATATATATATATATATATATATATATATATATATATATATAGTGTGTGGATATATATATTCGATAAATGCTAAAGCACTTTTGGCATCAATTATTTCAAAACAACCCTTTTCTAGTTTTCTGTAAATCGTATTTTCTAGTCCTCACTGCTATAGTTTTGAAGAAAAGGAAGAAATTTGTTACTGCCAACAGGTGTTTCAACAAATAACTAATAGATTTCGTCAAGACATCTCTACATAGATATCTTTATTATGATACAATGGCAGTGAATCTATTCAAAAGAAAATTTTAAGCTGTCCTGCATTGCAATTCATGAAAATATTACTGAAGACTTCTGGATCTTCAATAAAGTTTCCGAATTTCAATTGGAGTTTCAAAGACCTCGTGTAGAGGATTAAATCTGGAATCTCAATAAAGCCTCACATTATCAGTTCCTAAGGTTCCAGGATAAGATCTTTAGATATACTGAAGAATTTCCTCTTACTGGAGGGGAGAACATAGTCTGAGGACATTTTAATGTTCAGAAGAGGCTACTGCACTCTAATGCATATGTTTTCGCAATGGCCAGCCTACTATAGTTATCCTTCTCATGAACAACTTTTATGTCCATAGGTTTCTTGTCATATATATCAAGCAAATGCTGATGTACGGCGCTCTTATTGCGGTACGGAGAGCTTTAGGGTCCTATCGAGGGTTAACGCTATGTGGCCGATGTAATAGACATTAAGAGGAATTAAATTTCTCTTTTGAGCATTAAAATTTGTAAACTATTTTAGTTTCGGACTCTTTAGGTACTCTAGAGGCATGGCTATTTTTCATTACAGGGGCATTTACTGAGGTCGGCTTGATGTAGAATATCAGCAATATTTTTTTAAATACAGTAGTGACTTTGGTTTTCCTCCATAAGTGGCAATTATTATTATTATTATTATTATTATTATTATTATTATTATTATTATTATTATTATTATTATTATTATTATTATTATTATTATGTCCCCTGTGGCTCTGGGAGCATAAAAAAAATTAGAATAGCGCCAACTTATCCCTGCGTGTCGTAAGAGGCGACTAAAGGGGACGGGACAAGGGGGCTGGGAATCCCTTCTCCTGTATTTTATATTCCTGTGAGACATCAAAGAGGTGGAGCGGGGGGGGGGGGGGGGGAGTGACTGCTCCCCACACTCTAGTTTTGGGGAGTCTGAATGTGCGTGGATGTAGTACGATAATGAGTAAAAGATGTGAGATTGGAAGCATGTTTAGGAATAGAAGGATAGATATATTGGCTTTGTGTGAGACAAAGATAAAAGGGAAGAGCGAAATGATGTCTAGTGAAGTAACTGATAGAGTTTCGTCGATTGAAAGGGGAAGAGCAAGAGAGGGCGTGACTTTATTGATGAGTAAATAGATGACAAGTAAAGTAGTGTAATGGAAGGAGATATCATCTAGGTTAATGTGGGTAAGGGTTAGGTTGGGTAGGGAATGTTGGGCTATTGTTAGTTTATATGGGTCAGGTTGTGAGAAAAGTGAAAAAGAACGAAAGGAATTCTGGAATGAATTAACTAGGTGTGTAGAAGGACTGGGTAGAAGGAATTACATAGTTGTCATGGTGACTTAAATGCTAGAGTGGGCACTGAAGAGGTAAAAGGTGTCATTGGGAAGTATGGCGCACCAAGGGATGTATGAATCAGATTTTTACAGTTAGGCAGATATGCAAGAAATATTTAGCAAAAGGCAAGGTGTATATTGCATTTATGGATCTGGCAAAAGCGTATGATAGAGTTGATAGGGAAGAGATAGGGAATGTGATGAGGTTATATGGAATTGGTGGAAGGTTGCAAGCAGTGAAAAGTTTCTACAAAGGCAGTAAAGCGTATGTTAGGATAGTAAATGAAGTGAGCGAGTGGTTTCCAGTGAGAATGGGGCTGAAACAGGGATGTGTGATGTCGCCATGGATGTTCAACTTGTTTGTTGATGGAGTGGTGAGAGAGGTGAATGCTTGAGTGCTTGGTCGAGGATTGAAACTGATAGACGTGAGTGATCATGAATGGGAAGTAAATCAGTTGTTATTTGTGGATGATACTGTACTGGTTGCAGACTCGGGAGAGAAACTTGGTCGATTAGTGACAGAGTTTGGAAGGGTATGTGAGAGGAGGAAGTTGAGAGTTAATGTGGGTAAGAGTAATGTTATGAGGTACACGAAAAGGGAGGGTGGTGCTAGGTTGAATGTCACGTTGAATGGAGAGTTACTTGAGGAAGTAGATCAGTTTAAATACTTGGGATCTGTTGTTGCAGCAAAAGGTGGACTGGGAGCAGATGTACGTCAAAGAGTGAATGAAGGACGCAAAGTGTTGGGGGCAGTGAAGAGAGTGGTAAAAAATAGAGGGTTAGGCATGAATGTAAAGAGAGTTCTGTATGAAAAAGTGATTGTACCATCTGTGATGTATGGATCGGAGTATTGGTGAATGAAAGTGATGGAGAGACAGAAATTGAATGTGTATGAGATGAAGTGTCTGAGGAGTATGGCTGGTGTATCTTGATTAGATAAGTTTAAGAACGAAGTAGTGAGGGTGAGAATGGGTGTAAGAAATGATTTAGCGGCTAGAGTGGATATGAATGTGTTGGGATGATTTGGCCATGTTGAGAGAATGGAAAGTGGCTGTCTTCTAAAGAAGGTGATGATGGGAGTTGATGGGAGAAATAGAAGAGGAAGGCCGAGGTTTGGATGGATGGATGGAGTGAAGAAAGTTCTGGGTAATAGGAGGATAGATGTGAGAGAGGCAAGAGAACATGCTAGAAATAGGAATGAATGGCGAGCGATCTTGACGGAGTTCCGGTAGGCCCTGCTGCTTCCTCCGGCGCCTTGGTGACGAAGGAGGTAGCAGCAGTAGGGGATTCAGCGTATGAAATTTCATCTGTGGTGGATAACGGGGGTGGGTGGGCTGTGGCACCCTAGCAGTACCAACCAGACTCGGCTGAATCTCCTCGTCAGGCTAGGAGGAGCGGAAAGAGGAAAGGTCCCCTTTGTCACGGACAAATGAATGCTTTTAAACAAAGGCTAAACACGTAAAGTAAATGCACAGGAAGTAGGGCGGATATTGCCGAGCTATGATATTGTCTCCCTGATCCATGGGTTTTGTGGGAAGCAGTTCAAGCCGATTTCATTATTGCTGGGTATATGATGACCCAAGCACACGTGTACTGAATCTGTTTCAACAGGTACACCTGGGAGAGGGGACACAGAGTGAGAACCAGTATGGTGTAGTTACATCACCTGCCACTGCTACCCTTACGCGAGACAAGCCCTCAAACCCTTCAGCAATGTAGGGGATATAAGAACGATCACATTATGTGAGTCGAAGGGCAGTTAAGTTTGAGTCCTACTCGTGAGTGGCCAATCCTCACTAGGCCCACCTGCCACGGTAAGCCTACCTCAACCATGGCGGACGTCCATGCGCCATAAGACGTCCAATAGTTTCTTTTAGCTGTTATAATCTAAGTCATGTAAATGTCTCCCTTAGTGTCCGCTCTGCCCGTGTGTAATTATTGTATCAGTTAAAAGTTAATTCCATTGCATTTGACTGATGAAATCATTTAAAAGCCAGCGAGAAACTTATAATTCTTCTGTAATGTAATCTCAAGATTAAAAGATCTATTTCACTCGCTTTGAAGAAGATTTACGCTCATTTTTGTTGTGAACTAAGACAATAAATCCTCTTACGATGTAACAATCGTCTAATTCACCACCTCCCATCAATTATTATTATATAATTACCCACGCCATGTGACACATTTGGTTCATTTGTTTGGTGTCGGCTAATCCCCAAAACTGGGGGAAGTGCCTTGGTAAATAGAAAATTATTATTATTATTATTATTATTATTATTATTATTATTATTATTATTATGATTATTATTATTATTACTGGCTAAGCTACAACCCTATTTGGAAAAGCAAAATGCTACAAGCCCTAGGGCTCCAACACGGAAAAATAACCCAGAGAGGAAAGGAAATAGGGAAATAAATAAACTATATGAAAATTAATAAACAATTAAAACAAAATACTCCAAGAATAGTAATAACATTTAAACAGATCTTTCATGTATAAGCTATAAAAAGAGACTTATGTCAGTCTGTTCAACATACAAACATTTGCCGCAAGTTTAAAGTTTTGAAGTTCTACCGATTCAATTACTCGATTAGGAAGATCATTCCACAACTTGGTCATAAATGGAATAAGACTTCTAGAATACTGTATTGAGCCTCATGGTGGAAAAGTCCTGACTATTAAATTTAATTGCATACCTAGCATTACGAGTAGGATTGCACACTCTGGGAAGATCTAAATGTAAAGTATGGTCAGAATGATGAAAAATCTTATTCAACATGCATAACAAACTAATTGAACGACGGTGCCAGAGATCAATATCTAGATCAGGAATAACAAACTTGATAGACCATAAGTTCCTGTCCAACAAATAAGTAGGGGAATCAGCAGCTGAAGACCAGACAGGAGAACAATACTCAAAACAAGGTAGAATGAAATAATCAAAACATTAGCCAAAACAGATTTATTATAAAAAATCTTAAAAGGGTTTCATAATAAGCCATTATTTTTGTGCAATTGAAGCAGATACAGATCTAATGTGCGTCTCAAAAGTAAATTTGCTGTCGAGAATCACACCTAAAATATCAAAAGAGTCATACAAAGTTAAAAAAACATAGTTAATGCTGAGATTCAGATGTCATATGTATATAGTATGAAAAGTAATGGGCCAAGAACATTATCCTCAGGAGCACCAGATGTCACATTGCTATAATCACTATGGGGCCCATCAACGACAACTCTTTGCGATCTACTACTTAGAAATACAATAATGATGCTAAGAAAAGACCCACCCACTCCGAACTGTTTGAGTTTTAAAGCAAGGGCTTCATGATTAACACGGTTACAGGCATCACTACAACCAAGGCCAATCATACAGCATTGGAGATTATAAGAAGGGCATCACATGCTCCCAGGCATTTACAAAAAACAAATTGAAAACTAGAGAACAGATGACTACCTTTCAAAAACCTATTAAGACGTTTCACTTTACTTTCTACTTTACTTTAAGGGCTGCTTATTTGGTCCCGTACAGCAGGGGAACCCTACTCTCTACAGGACCTCCACGGTCATTTACGATGTTCATTCAGGAGCATTTAATGTTTTACGATGAGTATTGTTCGCTTACTGTTTGATCATCACTGTCAAAACACTGGCGGAATAAGAAAGTCTTCAGTTTCCTCTTGAAAGCCTTAATATCTTCAATTAATCGGATGTCTCGTGGGAGCCTATTTACAGTCTTGGAGCTGTATATTTTGCTAAAAGACGTTCAAAAACTTTAGATAATATGGGTTTTATGGAAATTGGGCGATAATCAGTTGTACTTGAGCTACCACAAACACATCACATTTATATAATGGAGTAACATTACCAATTCTCCAATAAGTGCTAGTAGCTCCTATTTTTGGCAGCTTGCGCAAAATAACAGATAATTTTGGAGCTATGAAATCTGTAGTCTTCATAAAAACGAGGAAAAATAGCATTCGGGTCTACACCTCCATGAGCAGCAAGGTCCATCAAAAGAGCTTTACTGTCACGAGATCGAAAAGCTAAACTAGTTAGTTTAGCTGTGGAGCCTCTTAAATTAAGGAAAAAGAAAGCGGAATTGGCAATAAGTAAAAGTTGCTGATTATCTTTATCGCACAGCCCAAACCACTTACAAATAAAAACCGCAGATTATCTCATATCCTAAACCACATTCAACCCTAATGAAGAATAACCAAACACCTACGGGCTGCAAGTGTGCAAGAGCCCATGCCTGGAGGCAATCTGCAACAACAACAAGATATTAATCTTTGGCACTGTCGTTCAATTAGTTCGTTATTCATGTTGCATAAGATTTTTCATAATTCTGATCATCCTTTACATTACATTTTCCGGACGGTTCCATCCTGTTCGTAATACTAGGTATGCAGTTAATTCTAATAGTCAGGCCTTCTCCATCATGAGGCTCATTACTGGATAGTATTCTAGAAGTTTTATTCCAGCTGTGACCAAGTTGTGGAATGATCTGTCTAATCAGGTAGTTGAGTCGGTGGAACTTCAAAAGTTCAAACTTGCAGCAAAAATTTTCATGTTGAACAGGTTGACATAAATCTTTTTATAGTTTATATATGAAATATCTGTTTTGATGTTGTTACTGTGATTAAAATAATTTATTTTAATTGTTCGTTATTTCTCATATCGTTCATTTATTTCTTTATTACCTTTCCTCTCTGGGCTATTTTTCCTTGTTGGAGCCCTTAGGCTTATAGCATCTTGCTTTTCCAACTAGGGTTGTAGCTTAGCTAATAATAATAATAATAATAATAATAATAATAATAATAATAATAATAATAATAATAATAATAATAATAACAAGAGAATTACACGGGGATATAAAGAATTTGAATTTTACACAGAATAAGGAATTTTAATTAAATGAACGTTAGACTGAAAAGGCAAAATTTTTAGCATGAAATTACCATGAAAAAAAGAAGAATTTTCCCCTGTCACTAGTTTTAAGATAATGACAAACAAGAGTTACATTAAGGTTCGGTATTTTTGTTGTCTTAGAATTTATAGCATCGGGGCAGTATTGATCTTACTCCCCGTAAAAGCTGCTTATAAACTTCAGGTAGGCGAGGGCACTTAAGAGACACGAAGAGACAAGAGGAATATAAAATCTGAAATACTTACAAGAAGTATTTCAAGACTTTGTATCACTTTCTTTGAAAAAAAAAAACTCAATATTTTTGTTTACAAATATACATATACTTATGTATGTATTGTGTATACGTATTACATACAATTGTATATATATACAAATATATATAATGAGGTAGAATATATTAAATATCAAGGAACTATGATCGGTAATACAGGATCTTTAGAATTGGAGTTTATTGAAAGATTAAGAAAATCAAATCAGACAATAGCAAGATTAAGTAAAATTGGGAAGTAAGATCTCCTGAAATTACACAAAAACATCAGGCTATATATCACTTAAGTGAGATCAGAGTTATCCAGAGAGCAGTAAAGAAGTTAGGGACAGGATAGCTATGCATGACAGTAGAGGAGCAGTTATAAAAAAAGGTAGAAAAATTTCGATACTTAGAATCTACTATAAATCAGGAGGAAGGATGTGAGGCTGAAGTTGAGAATAGGATAAAAGCAGCATGGAGAAAGTGGATGGAAGTAGCAGGAGTTTCAATCAAGCTAAAATTCAAGATCTATAGCACAGTAATAAGACCAGTGTTAATGTATGGATCATAAACTTGGGCTTTAAGACGAAAAGAAGAAGCAAAGCTGGAGATATCAGAGATGAGAATGCCAAGGTGGATTATGGGAATATTATGGCTTGAAAAATTAGAAAATGATAAAATAAGAAGAATGGCAGGTGTTGCAAAGATTGCAGAGGTGATAAGAGTGTCAAGGGTGTTGGGGGTGGATGGTGGGGAGGGAGTGAGGAGGGAGGGCTTGGGAGGAACCCGCTAGGGGGAGAAGATCGAAAAGGAGACAGAAAGTTAGGAGGCGAGATAAGGTGAAGGACGATATGCAGACAAGAGGTTTGTTGGAAGAGAATGCCGACCCCTTAATGTAAGGATAACGGTGGGAGAGAAGAAAAACAAAGAATAACATAAAGGAAAAATTGAATGAATATAACTCATCATTTGATAAAATGAGAAATGTTTTAGGCTTACTTGTATTTTTATTTGCAAAAATTTCTTAGAATGAAGTAAAAAATTATTGTTTATAAATATACTGCATAGTGATTAAGGGTAAAATCCTATAAAAATATTAATATCTCTCTTATTTTAGATAACCTACGTAAAAAATGTAATCCGAGTAAATTCAGTCAAGTCGTAATATTCCATAATAATTATGGATTTAAAAGATTCCTCCAAGAAATCACCACACGTGAAATTCTATTACCAAAAGAGAAAGTACTAAAAATAGCAAACCTTAGTAATCTCTGCAATGGTAAGTGATAAAATTGAAGAATGTGAAATATCTTTATATCTGTTTCCCTATCTTCCATTTATCCTTCATATACGTATATAACTGCAATAAAAAAAAAAGATCCAAACACACTAACTTTAATGCTAAAGTTAGAAGGAATAATCAAGATACACTGTAGGTAAGGTGATGGGTGTTGAGGGTCTTGGCGCAGTTGTAAATGAAAATAGGGCACATTTCCTAAGTTTTTGTTCAATAAACAATCTTGTTATTGGAGGTACTCTTTTCCAGCACAAGCACATTCATAAATATACACGGACTTCACCATAAGGTAATTAAAAAAATCGAATAGATTACATAGCCATCAATGAGAGAAGGAAAACTCTAATAAATGTAAGCAGCTACAAAGGTGCAGATATTAATAGTGATCACCAGCTCCTCATTGCTACACTGAAATTAAAACTGAAAGCACCCACCAGAAATGTAGATAGAACACCTAGGTTTGATACAACTAAGCTTCTAGAAGATGAGCATAGAGGAACCTTTACAATTGAATGTAGGAATCCATTTCCAGTCATAGAGACTTTAAGAGACGAAGAGAAGACAATTAATGAAGAATGGTGTGATATTAGGGAGAAAACCATGGATATCAAATGATACTTGGGATACTATAAGAAGGTGACAAAGACAGAAATTGATTGTTGAAAGATTTCAAGGAAGTAATGAAAATTACAAGGCAGAGCATGCTAAGTATTCCTGTATTGACAGTGAAGTCAAAAGAAAAACCAGGAATGACTGGAGAAAATATTTAGACAGGAAAGCAGATGAAGCTGACAAACTACGAATTTAGACAGAGGCTATGGTGTAAGAATTTCTCATAGAATTATTTATGAAACCTCTACTGGGGCAAAACCTGATGAATGGGAGCTAGGGGTGTTGGAGAAAATGGCATAAAAAGGAGATCTGACTGATTGCAATAATTACAGAGGCATCACACTTACGTTAGTTGTCATGAAAATATATAGGATGCTCATTCTAAAGAGACTCAAGAGAAAGATTGACAAAAAGCTGAAAGATGAATAAGCAAGATTTCGAAAAAATGGTTTAGTCACTGTCTATACAAGCTTGCCGACCAGGGTTCGATTCCTGGCCGGTCACAAGCTCTTGTCTTTGTGTGATTTCGCCTGGGGCTCTGATCCCGAAGTCGTTAAGAGAATCCAGACATTAATGTATCAAAAATATATATGGCTTATTTGAATATGAAAAACACGTCTAAATGTGCAAAATTTATCATATATATATATATATGTATATATATATATATATATATATATATATATATACATATATATATATATATATATATATATATATATATATATATATATATATATATATATATATATATATATGTATATTATAAGCATATATATATACATATATATATATATATATATATATATATATATATATATATATATAGGCATATCCATATACAGTATAAACGATGAATATGTATCACTAACACTCGTGATTTTAATCAATATAAATATCAACCACAATGGCATTTAATACCGAATTTTACCTTTAGGAATGTATATCCACTGGAAATTCATTTATGATAAATGCCTCTGGCTGGACAAGGATTCGAACCTATGCTCGGAGCCGAAACAATGCCTGCAGGGACGACTTTACCAATCAAGCTATAAGTTCATTTCAAGTCCACTGTACATATGCTAATAGAATTCAGGAATCTGTTCTTAGACTTAAATTCAAACCAGGTATATGTACAGTGGAATTGAAATGAAATTATATCTCTCTTAATAACTCTGTGTGTGTGTGTGTGTGTTTATATATACATGCATACATACATCCAATCCAATATTACTCCAGAGGAAACCCATGATTAACTTGCAAATACTTCGACATATCTTGGCTATCAACGAACTTCCTTTCTGATATCCATTCATACATTTCTTTCCTACTGAACACTTTCTAGGCTTCCTCTCTTCTACTAACACTTCCAAATTATACATCCTTTCCATGAAATCATTATACTCCGTACTCTTGACATTATCAAAAATTCTTAAAACACTGTTCCATCATTTCTCTTATGCTAAAAACATTACACACGCTGGCTCCTCAACATCCGGACCTCAGAATTGATAATGTTTCTTTAAATTTGTATGACTTTTAAGATTTTAGTTGTGATTCTCGACAGTAAATCTACTTTTGAGAAACACATCAGGTCTGTGTCTTCTTCAATTGTACAAAGAATTGGCTTATTGAGAAAGTCTTAAAATTTTCGGTGATCAATCTATTCTGAAGAAGTGGTTTAATTCTTCCATTCTACCTTGTTTTGAGTATTGTTCTCCTGTCTGGTGTTCAGCTGCTGAATTTCATCTTAATTTGTTGGACAGAAACTTACGGTCTATTAAATTTCTTATTCCTGATCTAGATATTAATCTTTGGCACCGTCGTTCAATTAGTTCATTATGCATGTTGCATAAGATTTTTTATAACTCTGATCATCCTTTACATTCAGATCTCCCTGGACAATTCTATCCTGTTCGTAATACTATGCAGGCAGTTAATTCTAATAGCCAGGCCTTCTCCATCATGAGGCTCAATACTACACAGTATTCTAGAAGTTTTATTCCAGCTGTTACTAAGTTGTGGAATGATCTTCCAAATCGGGTAGTTGAATCAGTAGAACTTCAAAAGTTCAAAGTTGGAGCAAATATTTTTATGTTGACCAGGCTGACATGAGTCTTTTTATAGTTTACATATGACATATATGTTTTTGACGTTTTAATAGTTTATATAGGACGTATCTGCTTTGACGTTGTTACTTTTTTAGAATGATTTATTGTTAACTTATTCTCATCATTTTTTATTTCCTTATTTCCTTTCTCACTGGGCTATTTTTCCCTATTGGAGCCCCTGGGCTTATAGCATCGTGCTTTTCCAACTAGGGTTGTAGCTTGGCTAATAATAATAATAATAATAATAATAATAATAATAATAATAATAATAATAATAATAATTGGAGGAGCCTGGAAGGATACTGCCTTTTTGTAGAGTTGATCATAAAAAGTGCATTTTACCCCTTTGCCTTTCTGTCTAATTTGATTTTTATTCGCCTTTCAATTATCTTACTCCACATTCAATAAATAAAAGATTTATGGTTTTAAAAGCATCAATCTTTTTTTATTTTCTCTTAACACCTACGACAAACTTCCGCAAATGGGATTCAGCACAATGGACACTTTAAAGACACAAACCTATAGGCATCTATAAACAATTCAATCATCTTTCCAGCCTTTTACACACAGCTTCCTAGTTTCCTATTACACTTATTAATCGGCCATTGCCTTTATGTTTTAATCTCCTCTAAAATTTCAATAAGAATCCCTTGGTTCATTTCCCCCACCATCTATATCAATATTGTATCCTCCATCTAATCAGTTTACATATCTTGCAGACATTTACACTCAACTTTCCTTTTGCGGCTTTTTTTCAAACCAATTTACTAAGTTCTACAGTTTCTCTTCAGTATCAAAAAAATAACAAGTGCGATACATCAGCCATTCCACACTCCATTCACAGATAATGTTCTTATACTTCTTACATTATTCCACATACTCTAGTCTCGGATCAAGATTAATGCTAAATCAGTGTTTTCAAATTTGCCTGTTCTAACATGATAGCTCTAATCCCCTAAAAATTAATCCTTCTCAAACATTCATGTACTATATCACTCAGTTACTCTATCGATTATTTCATAAGGATTTTTCAAGTCCATGTATGCCGCATAAAACTTTTTCTTTTTACCAACAATGATCTCATATTGATTGTAGAATATCATGCACTTGATTTTTAATCCCTCTTTCTTATCTGAACTCACACTGTTTTTTCCCTTTCAATCCTTCCAACATCTGCCTTACCTTTTCAATAAAAATTTGGTCATACTCCTTCATTGGCATATCCTTAACTACAATGTACCTGTAACTGTTTCAGTGCCCTCTTCAACTTTATGCAAAGAATCAATGATTCATTTTCAATTTTCTCAGGACCCTTTCCTTCACTTGGACATAATTTACATATATCCTGCTCTTTTGCTCAATCTTCAGTCTTTAACATCTCACATTTTAGGTACACTTGTCATTGCAGAATCTGAACACAAGTTAGAAACAAATGGTGAAATCATAATTCTCGTGACAGGAGTCAGACCTACACATTTAAAAAGAATATTATTATTATTATCATCATCATCATCATTATTATTATTATTATTATTATTATTATTATTATTATTATTATTATTATTATTATTATTATTATTATTATTATTATTATTATTATTATTATTATTATTAGCTAAGCTACAATTCTAGTTGGAAAAGCAGGATACTATAAGCTCAAGGGTTCCAACAGCAGGAAATAACCCAGCGAAAAAGAAAATAAGGAAATAAATAAACTACAAGAGAAGTAATTAACAATTAGAATAAAATAATCTATGAACAGTAACAACATTAAAATAAATCATCCATATATAAACTAAAAAAAAAAAAAAAAAGAGGAAGAGAAATAAAATAGTATAGTGTGCCAAAATGTATCCTAGAGCTAGAGAACTCTACCCCAAGACAGTGGAAGGCCATCGTACACAGGCTATGGCACTACCATAGCAATGAAAAAAGAATAAAAGTATTTGAGTTCATTGCGGCTATTACAAAGAGGCCTATATTTCTATCTGGTGGAAAAAAATATCAGTAAATCATATTTACAGGTTTCAACATAACAAAAACAATAATGCTTGAATCTATACATCAGTGAGGGGTGGGGTTATTCCATCACTAGAATAAATGTATCTAAATTCTGCAGATATATGTATTTACGACAGGAGTAGACTTTATTTCTTTTTTTCGCGACTGAATGATCTAACTTATTGTTTTTGGGTTTGGTCTCTTCCATGAAAATGCTTCATCATCCCTTTTTACACTTGGGTTCAGGCTTTGTTATGATAAGTATTGCAAATATTAAGTATGCATACACATATATATATGTATATACATATATGTATATATATATATATATATATATATATATATATATATATATATATATATATATATATATATATATATATTATATATATATATATAATATATATATATAAATATATATACATATATATATATATATATATATATATATATATATATATATATATATATATATACAAGTATTACAAATATTAGGTATATATACATACATACATACACACATATATATATAATATATATATATATATATATATATATATATATATATATATATATATATATATATATATATATATATATATAACACGCACAGACACACACACAATATATATATATATATATATATGTGTGTGTGTGTGTGTGTGTGTGTGTGTATGTGTGTATATGTGTGCGCGTGCGCGTGTGAGTGTGTGTGCGTTTAGGTAAGCTTTATATGCATATGTATATAATAGGCTACATAACATACGTATACATGTAAAAGGTTTTCATTGTACGATCGCCTACCATGAATTGGGACTAAATTTCGAATCTTGGGCCAGGAAGAACGAATTAGTAACTCCATCAAAACCACCTTGAGACTGTTGACCTGAACAATAAATTTGTACTTGTAAGTTAGTCATACGGAATATCATCAGTTCATTCAAACATAATCAAAGTCTTTATGACGAGGATAATTTCCTGCAACCCACGATAAACTTTGAAATGTACGGTGATGTGCAGAGCAATTGGATGCCATCATTAGATAATTACCTACAAATGTTTACCTAACCAATTTCAATTCCATACCTGTTCGCTTAACATTTTTAGATTTCCTAAGCTTAAATCCATGAAAAGGATATGGAATTCCTCATAAAATTAAAAGAGCCGGGAGCCATAAAATTCTTTATTATAAATACATAATGCAGGGCGCAAGCATAAGGCACTCAAGGGCTAACTGTATAAATAATGTACCTTAATAAGTTTACTAAACTTCTATACACACTTGACTCACTTCATCTTGGGATAATCGCCTCAACCTTTCACTTGACTAACGATATACCCATTCTCCAATCCGTATTCCCTCGGTAGTAAGCAATAAACCTTCACAACAACCAGGAGACCAGGGAACTTTGGTGCGCGCGCCAAACTTGCCTAACGAACCTTATTCAGTTTCGCGCCAAAAAGTTATCGGAGGGCGCAGAATTTGAAATTGACACTGGGAGGTTACTTCTGCTACGACAAAGGGGTCCAAGAGGAGGGGTTCAGGTGGAGAGGGAACCAGAAGCCCAAAGGGCGAGGATCTCGAAGTTATGATAGAATAGGATTAAATATCGCTCAGCGTTTATTCTTATCTTTTACAAGCAAATATGTGTACATCGTTTGTCCTGACTCCCCGCAGAAAAAAAAATAAAAAAATAAAATAAAACGATATACGCAAACTTGCCATTTGAAGCAATATATGAGCAACAATGGCTAGAATTTTCTGAAGATTTCCAGTAAATGGGGCATGTAATTCATTTCCAAAGAAGTTAAAGGTGAGGTTACATTAAGTCTTTTGGATTAAGATGCTCTTGAGCATTCCCGTATACATTCAAGTATGAATTCCCAACATTCAAATATTGGATTGCATAAATATAGCACAGAACGTGGATAATGTACCCGGAATAAATTGGTAATGAAAAATACTAGGGTGATATAAAAAAGCAATAAGGCGAGTCTTGCTAAAATCCACCGTATCTTTTAAATTGTTTGTTTTTTACACCGGCCAGTTTCATTTGTTGTATGTATAAGCATTTTACATTTATTTTACCATGGAACATCATAATTGAAATACAGTATTTAAACTTTGTTTTCGTTTTAGTTTGAGCCGTTGAAAAGAATCATGTCATGATGAGTAACTTATCTGGAAAATAGGAGGCAGCGTCAGCAACGACAACAAGGAATGAGATGATGTAACACTGAAAGATTATGTTATCCCAGCCTTGGTACTGGGACACAACTAAGCCTTTTAACATAATAAAAAAAACTTAATTCTAGCTAGAAGTTTCAAAAGAAATTTTCGTAGTGATTTATATTGAAAACATTTTACGGGAACTTGTTAGACATTTCATGTAATTATAAAAATATGGCAGTTCTCTTTTAGAGCCTATTAGAATAAAAAATAATTTCTTCAATGAAAATTGACCATTCATAACTCTAGGTTCAGATTGTATTAGTTGCACAAGGGAAATTTTGAAAACAGCGATATTTGCTTATACATTCATTCAGCTCAATAATTTAGTGCTTCGCGTGTGTATAAAACAATAAAGTTGTTGATATGATACCAAAGTTCATATGTCGAAAATAAATAAAACTTTGCAATACTGTACTAGGAGTAAAAAGAACATATCAATAAGCAATAAATGTAAATGCAACCACCACCACCACAAATCTATCCTCTAACATATTAGAAGGACTCAGTGTCTCAAGAAACCTTAAGGAGGCACTGCAATATGAGGGCGAAATGGAAAAAGTCCTGAAACAGTGTTAATGAATTTCTCGGGTAAAGAATGGGAAAGGTAAAATAGCAAACTTTAATCCCGTGGGACTTTGGATGTGTTTACCGCTAGTGAATGCGTACCTATGTAGCCTCGAAATATTTAATTAAATGTCCAGAGGGCGCATAGCACAAGTGCTAATTAAGGAAGGGTTATTACAACTCATTTTCAACTTCAATCGTTCCATTCTTTCCCACAAGGTTATGTCGTGAAATTTAATTTCCGCACAGATACTTCTCTAGTAGACGTGAAAATGGGCAATTAAGTCCATTTTGAAATGAATTTTGTTTATGTCAGTATATTCTACTTATTATCTATATATATCTTTACACACAATTTCTTCTTTCATTATTACTTAACTTCTGGTTCATGGCGGTTGTTTTCCGACAGTCTGAATCTAAATCTGGTATTACGGTTGCCTTAATGAATAAAAATTTGTCAAACATTTATCTAGTCGGTTCCAATCTTTCTCACAGACCTTAAAGGGAATGGCGAGTGCTTTCCATACAGGCGCCCAATTACCGTAGTTGTATTTTACCAAGAAGTGACACCCAGTAGAAAAACGAATGCGCGCTGTTTTTGCGCATCGATATGATTTGAAGATTTTTGTAAGACGTTGAATATAATAAACAGTTAAACATATGCCTCTTATGTTCATACCTAAC
>NC_090726.1:91535720-91543220 GCF_036898095.1 Palaemon carinicauda
ATAAAAAGTAAAGTAAACCTACCATAGATATTTGAGTTATTGTGAGATTAGAATAATCTGATGAAAAAAAAGAGCAAGAAATCGAAATGTAGTGAAATAATTAAAAAACCCACCGAAATATAACTCCTGTATATTCTAATCTTAAGCAAAATGATAAGTTTATCAAAACTGACATGAGGACTTTTGAACTAATAAAAACAGTTATCCTCATCTTTGACCTTAAAGAGAAACTATGTCCCACTCTATGAACCGAAACCTCGAAGCACCAAATACCTTTTAATCTTTTAATCTTGCAAGCACCAACACATCATAGGTGGCTAAAGACCACTCTCTTGCATTTTATCATTTAGTGTCAGGTATGTTCTGATTACTATCATTTAAACTTTTCCACGTGAATGATTACTTTTAGAAAGATCCAGTCGTTTGAAAAGTATAACAATGGTGGCTTTCATATGTTTATTGTTAATCAGCTAAACCTAAAATGTCAGTTATAGTGTTCAAGTGAGTTAATATTTGTCGGTGATAAAAATATCAGTACTTAATAACCCTAACAGCACCCGATTCAAATAGTCATATCGTTTCGATGCTTTTATTTTCTTTTTATGTAACCTTTGTCACAAACAAAGAGTTTTCCCCCTCAGATAAATTTTTTTTTTAACCTATTATCTCATAGTTTTGGGACCAGGCCGCCATTTGCAATTCCAGGAATATTTTTCTGCCTGCTAAACCACATTTCACCGGGGAAACAAATGCAGGAATATGATCTTACTAGGTTTGCAACCTAATCTAACTTCAGTGTCTTACCTTATTATTTGGAGGTGTGAATCCAAGGTTATCGTCTCAGTTGTGGTAGATGAAATTATTAATGAAAAGAACTATTCGCTCTTCTCAAAATGAAAAAAAAGACATTCATTGGTCGCCAGATACAGTAGGAAAAAAGGCGACATTTCTTGATCTTTCAAAAACGAAAATACGAAGTTTCTTGTGGCACCTGGAAATGTGGCTTTTTTCTTATAACATGCAGTAACTAACACAGATCGGGTACAATAACTACACAACAATTTATCAGTATTTGAATGAAATGAAAATGACCATATGATAAGAATGTTTGCAACCAGGATATTGAAACTGCTTACCAAACCAAGAACTAGAAAGAACTATAGCAGTTAATAATATAGAGTCAGTGCCACATTGAAATTATGTGATTGGATTACAAAAAGTCATGCGATAGTGAAGGAGCTGATAAATAATTATCTAACCTATGGTTGTCTAACTTCATTGATATCTTAGATCACTTCAGCTCTAAGCAGTTACATGAAGGGCCAACAAAAACGAAAAAAAAAAAAAAAAAATATATGTTATCTTTTTATGATAGATACTGTATATCAAAGGTAGAAGTTATACTGACCAAGTTTTCTTTTTGAGACATATTGTACAGCAATGCGTAATATAGAAATCAACTTTTGACGGCATTTGTGGATTATGGAAAAGCCTTTGATAGTATGCACCGGCCAATTTTACGGAGAGTCCTGCGTTATTATGGAATTCCTCTTAAATATGTATATTTGATTAAGTCTGTTCTAGAGCATAGCAAGTGCAAAGTTAATGTTAGTGAAGTCATGTCAAATGAATTTCCAGTGAACAGCCGAGCACTCAAAAGGAATGCGTTGTCACTTATGTTGTTTTTCCTCCTCATGGATTTTTTTTAGTACATAGAGCAGTTGAGGATAATGGAGAAGGATTGTACTGGATTGGTAATAAGAAATTAGCTTACCTACAATGTTAAAAAAACCGTAATTTTAATCGGAAAATCTCCGTAAAAATATAGTTTTCATCCGTATTTCAGTAGAATACATGCGACCGTAATTTTACCATACTTTGTTCTTATCTTTTACGGGTTGGTGACCGTAATATCACTCCCGTAAGTCAATATATCCGTTTTTAAAACGGTAAATGCCTGGCAACATTTATTCCAGAATTTTTAAAGCAAATGCTTAACAGTGTAAAGTATGCTGATGACGCTGTTCTTATTAGCAGAACACCACATAATTTACAATGTTTGTTTACCAAAATACCTGAAATATCGCATGAGGTTGGGCTCAAGATAAACAGAAGAAAGACAGAGGGGATAAGAACGGAATATACAATGGAAGATGAAATATCTTTGGGAGGAGAAAGGATTAATGAGGTAGGATTATTTAAGTATTTAGGAACCATGGTCACTAATACAGGGTCTTTAGAATTAGATTCTAATGAAAGATTGAAATAAATAAATCAGACAATGGCTACGTTAAGTAAAATTTGTAATTACATATGAAAATCCGGCTATATATCAGTTTAGTGGGATCGGTATTACTCTATGGACTTGAGTCATGGCATGACAATGAAACAATCTCCAATAGATTTAGTAGATTTGAGAACAAAGCCCTCTGAAGGATATTGGGAGTTATATGGCCGGACAGGATTGGAAATGAAACTATAAGAGAGATTACTCGATTTCCAGATGTGGATGAGATCATGATAGGGGGTAGATGAAGATAGTTTGGTCATGCTCTTCGCACTTCCCAAGAGAGAATAGTTCAACAAACATTTAACTAGGCTCCACAAGGTACTAGAAAAGTGGGAGGACCCAGGCATACATGGCTGAGGACTATGAAGCGTGAATTCGACGATGAATGGAGAAGTATTGAATTAAAAGCTCAAGATAGAGACGACTGGTGAAATCTAACCGAGGCCCTTTGCGCCAATAGGCGTAGGAGGAGATGATGATGAAATATATATATATATATATATATATATATATATATATATATATACTGTATATATATATATATATATATATATATATATATATATATATATATATATATATATATATACACACACACACACACACACATATATATATATATATATATATATATATATATATGTGTGTTTGTGTGTGCATGTATTTAAGAACTAAGGAGAGACTAAGAGTTAATGAGAAATATACTGTGTGAAGTTAAGATGCTACGGAAGTCATAAATGCAAGGCCTACGCATGAAAATAAATAAACAAGAATTAATAAATCAATAACTGCTGTGCACGAACACAGAAAAGGTGACAGCCCTTTCCTGCGAATGAAAACGTCTGTGGAGACTGCTTTTCTTTTATTATGGACTCCATATTGCTACTACTGTTGGTAGTAGCAAACCTTAGACACACAACCAGTTTTTCATATTCCAATAGATTTCTGGCTTTAGATTTTACTTGCTTCATATATGAAAAAGTGCATTCATACATACTGTATATGTGCTACCAAACACTGAGTGGTGCTTTAAGTCTCTCTACTTGGCGAATCTTCCATTGCATACCAACTTTCAGAAATTATCCTGCTTTTAATATTTCTTTGCAAACAACACTGAGTCAGACTGTAGTTCAGGCAATAAAAGTTGAAATTCTGGTAAATATGCCTCTACATTAACTTCCACTGAGTTGCTAAATAATAAAAGACGGCTTCAGCTTTTCGAAGTCTCCAAATCTTATCAAATTTAAGAGATAAGCTTTCATTTTTTTTTTCGGAAAAAGTATGAAAACTTTGACTTCATATTATCTGTCATCAGCTCATGGTATGATGGAAAATGTGCAAAATCATTCGTTCTTAAGGAATCATTCAATATTAACAGTTTCTTGCAGAAATTCCGATGTGCCAAACCAGCTGAGAAATATTTTGTTGCTTGCCTTGCAAGCTCAGATTAATTATGTTCTAGTTGGTATTAATGCCTGTGTGAAATTCTACAGGCGAAATGAAATCCCTAATTTATAGTCGAGATTCCTACAATTCCGTATCGCCAAGCTGTTCATTTTGAAGAAAGGAAAGATTATCTTCCCGAAGATCGCGGAAATGCTGAAGCGTTTTTTCCAGCAATGAGACACCTGATACTTGAGTGTAGTGGTACATCACTAAATTCTACATTCACGTCTACAAGGAAAGATATACATTTATTGTGTTATTGTGACTTATTACAACCCTTGATTAAATTCACCATCCTGACCAAAGTCTGCATGGCCTCACTGATCTGTAATACCTTACCACATGATACTTCCGGGTGAACAATGCAGTTCAGTGTGATACCATCTATTCCATTTTCCTTCAGTAAACTAATAAGTCCCACATTGCTACCAGTCATAGCTCTTTCACCATCTGTTACAGTATAATTTAATAGTATTTTTGAAATCCTCCATATTCCATAACAACTGACGCAAGTGCAGCATAAATATCGGAGGTTCTTCTTCCACCACTGAAGGACTTCATCTTAACTCTTTATGTACCACGAAATCCGCGTCTACAGTATGGGTGAATACGAGTAGATGGCTGGTGTCACTTATATCTGTACTCGCACCAAAAGCCAATGAAAAGTATTTACGGTGCTTCATTATATCTTTCAGTTTTAAAGAAACTTGATTATTATCAGTTAGTCTTCGCGCAACAGTTTACCGGGTTGATGTCACTCTCTTAAATTCCCTGGCTAATCTTAGATGGTGATATAAACTTAAACTGCTAAGTGACACTATTTTCATAAAAAAGAACTACTTTAATACAATTACCAATGGTATCCAATATCTTGATAGCATGAGAGAGAGAGAGAGAGAGAGAGAGAGAGAGAGAGAGAGAGAGAGAGAGAGAGAGATTAATCGAATGAGTAGCTATACCATTAATGTTACTATTTTATATAGACAAAAAACTCAGTGTTTTTCGTGTATAAAGCAAATTTGTAAAACAGGTGGTCACGAGTCAATAAGTGCTTTTTCTAGTGATAAAGAGAAAATAGGAAATTAAAATTTTTCAAGGGGAAACTGTTTGTTTGGGACAAATGTTACATATAATAAAGTGATTCTAAAAAAAAAAAAAAAAATAAACAGTTTCGATGGGCTATGAATATGTTTAATCGTATAATAAATACCAAAATATTGTAAATACGATATTGAAAAAGTTTGAATTTAATAATGATAAATCACATTCACCAAATTATCTCCAAACATTTTCCATTAATAATAATGACGATAAAACCAATTAAAAAGGTCATAATCTACTAATGTTTCTGCTTGAAGGGCAGTTTTATTTTTCCGTGATAAAGCACTATACAGTATCATACCTTTACGAGGCTGACCTACTTTAGGAAGCTAATTCTTACTAGCATTAAACAATTATGTAATTTAGGCTTAAGTCTTAAAAACTTAATCTATCAAGAAGTTTCCATTTAAAACAATAGACTCAAAGAAATATTTCCTCTCAACAGTATAAACCATTAGGAAAACTATACATTAAACATATAATGCTTTGTTAGTAAATAATATAACCCCTACACTCCTAGAGGCCCATTTACAGAGCATTTACAAGCAAGCCATTTCTACGGTTAATTACGTAATGAAAACCCCACGAACTCCTTTGACGAGAGAGAGAGAGAGAGAGAGAGAGAGAGAGAGAGAGAGAGAGAGAGAGAGAGAGAGAGAGAGAGAGGATTATCACAACTTTAAGTACTGCTTGAATTTGAAAATGTAGACCAGCATCAATAATAAAAGTAAATATAGTTATTATAATATGAAAGACATTAACCAGAAAAAATGACACTAATGGCGGCGATGATGTGAAAAACGAACTGAATTACATATATTCTTATATAAATAATATTTTGCCAATTCCAATGAATAAATTTATTTTTAACTAAACTTTTCTTTTACGACCGAAAAAAACAATGGATATGAGAATAAACATCCCTCAATATTGTTTTTATCATTACTATTACTAGTTAAGCTGCAACCCTAGTTGGAAAAGCAAGATGATACAAGCCCAAGGGCTCCAACAGGAAAAAATAGCCCGGTGAGGAAAGGAAACTAGGAAATAAATAAACTATAAGAGAAGTAATGAACCATTAAAATGAACAGCAACAACAGGTCTTTCACGTATAAACTATTAAAAGAGACTCATGTCAGCCTATCCAACGTAAAAACATTTGCTGCAAGTTTAAACTTTTGTTTAATTCAACTACCCGATTAGTAAGATCATTCCAAAACTTAGTCACGGCTGGAATAAAACTTCTAAAATACTGTGGAGTATTGAGCTTGGTGGAGAAGGCCTGACTGTTAGAATTAGCTGTATGTCTAATATTACGAACAGGATGGTACTACTGTCCGGGAAGATCTGAATGTAAAGGATGGTCAGAATTAAGAAAAATCTTATGCAACATGTATAATTAACTAATTGAACGACGGTGCCAGAGATTAATATCTACATCAGGAATAAGAAATTTGATGGACCATAAGTTTCTGTCCAACAAATCAAGATGAGAATCAGCAGCTGAAGACCAGACAGGAGAACAATGCTCGAAATAAGGGAGAATGAAAGAATTAAAACACTTCTTCAGAATAGATTGATGACCGAAAATCTTAAGACTTTCTAAATAAGCCAATTTTGTGTGCAATTGAAGATGACACAAACATAATGTGTTTCTCAATAGATCTATTTATACAACAGGTATCTGTTAGATATAAACCTGATATGAATTATATTCTGGAGTACTATTATGAAAAGATAAAAGATAAATGTAAAATAACATAAAACTAAACTCACCTAACTATAGATATAGACCTATTTTTCTTATCCCGAGTGCTGTGCTGGTGGCTCTACAGATAGGCAACTAAATTCCAATTGATATTAGAGATAGAGGCTGACACGTTTTAGTAGCCAATTGAAGTTAGGCGTAAAAGTAGAATTTTTGGGGTTTGGACCTGTTCACTCTCTCTCTCTCTCTCTCTCTCTCTCTCTCTCTCTCTCTCTCTCTCTCTCCTCTCCCCCCCCCCTCTCTCTCTCTCTCTCTCTCTCTCTCTCTCTCTCTTCTTTTACGCCACGATAAGTCCCACAACACGCTCACTCTCAGAGAGAGAGAGAGAGAGAGAGAGAGAGAGAGAGAGAGAGAGAGAGAGAGAGAGAGAGAGAGAGAGAGAGAGGAACAATACTGCCATTTACGATGTCCCTTAAATTGTCAGCCGAATCTCCCCGTTGTAAGTAAACCAATATGTGAGAGAATAACGCCAATAACTGTGCTTATCAATGGAGGGCCGGCGATTGCAAGGCCAATTTCCTCCTGCCTCCCATCCCGGGTTCCCCTCTCCCCGATATGGAATTTCTCACGCTGGTGCCACAATAATTACGATGCTACGATTGACGAATCTGTCGATAGGTGGTGATGGCATCCCATCAATGCCTAAATTCCTCGTAGGTAGAACTGCCACTGTTGTTTTATGACGGAAAAATGGAAGGATTTGTGATTGCGTCAAAATCCTGTGACTGCCATCGCCCCTAAATGCTTTTGGAATTCATTGCATTAGTAAAAGGCTGCTTAACTTCTTTCTGGCAATCTTCCTTTTCTAGTACCTATATTTATATCAAATGCTTATGTAGATACTGTTAACTATTACTTCAAGGTGTAGAATGATCATCATATTCTATCTTATTAG
>NC_090726.1:91548220-91550720 GCF_036898095.1 Palaemon carinicauda
ATAACTCATGGAATCAGGGTATGTACTTTAATAATTGAAAATGTTTTAAAACCTAATTCAGTGATAACCAACGACAAAAAAGCTTAAAACACATTTGATTTAACAAAAATTGTAAAGACTGTATGCCGTTGTTATATTCAAAAGTGAATATTGTTACCACAAACATTCAAGTGTTCTGACTTTCATTCAACCTTCACAGGAAACAGTTCTTTGCCTATTAATAAGCAAAAGTGCTTCACTATTAATTCTACTATTAATCTAAGGCTCTTTAAAGAAGTCATCGCTAGTAAAATGGGAGCTTAAGGACATATAAAAGACAGTAAACAATATCCCCTTTGATCGATTTACTGAATGGACTGCCAACAGCAGCAGCGTGTCAAAACTGAATAAGCAAACAAGTAAGCTTCCCGTCTACACATGGGTTGTTGCTATTCCGGCTACAACAGTCTGTACTAGCACTCTAATCCTAACAGACTGAAACAAAGCACACAGATATCCCGGCCATATATATACAGCAGCCTATTCATAGTACCGTGTGCTCTACCTAGGCCGAAATCAATACGCAACCGTAATCTAAACTTGTTCATATAAAAGAAAACTTGAATGAAAGTTCCATACACAGATACAAGTATACATTCAATATGTTTATATATATATATATATATATATATATATATATATACATATATATATATATATATATATATATATATATATATATATATATACATTGGGTGTGTGTGTATGTGCGCATGTCTGTGTCTGTGTTTTGCTTATGTGTCGGCATCTATATTCTGAAATACTTAAATAAATAAGCTTCATTAAGTGGTAACTCATACTTCGTCTTCTTTTCCCTTCACACCGTCAATCCTCGGTGTTTTTGCTAAAGCGAATTTTTGTCCCCCCCCCCGTTCTTTCTTGTATTTTTCCTCTGATCTCGAGTGTAACCAGAATTAATCCACAACTATCCATCAAGGGATCCATTTTTATCGTAGTTTTCTTTGTCTTTTTCCATCTCCCTTCCGAACACCAACACTTTCACTTAATCATGCTTTCCTTCTCTGCCATCCCTTTCATTCTATTTTTACGGGTTATGGTGGCCACATTTTTCTTGAATTTTCATCCCTTTCTTTCTTGCCATTTCTCCGATCTTATTTTTCATTTTCATTTTGCTTTCCCATAACAATTCTCCGAGTATTATATTTCATTTTTTCACCATTTTTCTCTCTTATGATCGACAATGTATACACCTTTTCATGTCACTGTTACAGATATCATATTACTTGTGTGTAGAACAATGTCAATTTCTCCTGCAGAGTTTCTTTCATTTTAAATCTAATAACTTCCTCCCCCTGCGGCGGCTGAGTGTTTTGTCATCACAGGGCTTCTGGTTTCAAGTGTTTTCATCTTCCTCTCTATATCTTATTAATTGGCACATTCATATTCTTTAAATTAATTCTCCATCTATACAATTATCTACATTCATCTCATTTCAAACTGAATATAAATGGATTTATTTTTTTGTCGAACGCACCTTATAAGCTATTTCTTACAACCCATTCTACAAATTCTTGAAAAAACCCTTATAATTCCAAACGTGTTTTATTTAAATATTCTTTTTTTTTTTTAGGCCTAACAATTATCCAGCGTCCTTTTTTATATCAGGTATTACATTCTTTTATATCAACGACCTTCTCCTTTATTTCCTCTTCTTTTTTTAACCACCTCCATAATAGATGACCATTTCATTTCCTTACCCAGATTATTGTGGTACCGTGGGTTTTTGATCTATCAATAAATCCACATATTTTTACACCTGTAGTACTTATTAAGCTGTAATCTATGCTATTTTGTCCTTTACCCATCTCCATATCATTAATCTATTTCTGCATATATTATGCACTTTTTATCACAATATTAACAAGTCTCCCTTATTTTTAGCTCTCCTCTCCCTCGCTGAAAATGACATTTATCACTTTTGATTTAAGTCTATTTTTCCTTCTTACACTCTCCGCACCTTTTCCCTTTACGTTTTTCCTCTTTGTTATTTTCACCTTTACTCCCACTGTTCCCATCAATCATATTTTTCTATTCGTTACCATTATCTTAATTCCAGGTTTTCCCCTCAACCTTCCTTCTCTCCCTTCTTCCTCACTCTCCCCATCAACCTTTCTCTCCTATCTACAAGCCAATCGGATGCTTTGGTGTATTGAGTTTTGGTGATCATTACTTGGCCAATTTACCGGCGAGGGGGCCACTGCGCCCCAGGTGATTATCAGCACCCCGCTGATACCTTCTGTGATCCCCTTCCCCCTACAGACCGTAAACATACACACGCCCTTCTCTCTCTCTCTCTCTCTCTCTCTCTCTCTCTCTCTCTCTCTCTCTCTCTCTCTCTCTCTTCCTTAGGCGCTCAATCGAGAACTCAGACCTTGGATCTCGGTCTCACTTCTCCCAAAAGGCTGGGTGTTTGTGTAACCTAGAATTCGGGTGGCGTTAA
>NC_090726.1:91558220-91560720 GCF_036898095.1 Palaemon carinicauda
ATTGTGATTCCAAACCCTAAAATAGCTTACAAATTTATTCTTATTCAACCTGCTTGAACTCAGCCTTGGCTTGGGGATATTTTATATTTGCGCGAGGTGCACATTTAATTAAGCGAAAATAAAATTTTCAAAGTTCTGTCACCATTTTCTTTAAACTTTATTTTGGCTATCTACAGCATTCACAATTGATTATTTCAAGCTGAGAATCCTTATATTCCTACTCTGTTTATTTTTTTGGTGCAGTTCTTTATTAGTAACTGCAAACGTACATCCATATGCATTATGTTTCTAATTATTTGATGCTCTTTAACCAGCATCTTTATTTCAAGCGTTTTGGCTTTTCTTGTTCGTTTTAACAAACACTACCCTAAAAATTTAAGAAATTAGGATTATCTGATGATTAGGGGGGGAAGATTTATAAAAAATTTCTGGATGATCGATTTTATGCTAAATTATCCTCTAATCATAAAGTCGTTTCAATCATCATAGAATGTGTTGGGAATTCCTTCTTATCTTTCCCACAGATCCCGCAATCAACGTTAGATATTCTAAAGATATCCTCAGTATATCATGAAAGGGTTTGATCACTGACTAGGAAGTCCCTTGATGTCAAAATTATTGTTATTTTCCTGATATTAGTTAAGTGGAAATTATGACTCCAACGAATATAATTATATATCTTTCTATTCCCTTCCTCACATTTCTATAATTTCCAGCGGATGGTTCCTTTAAATGCTAAGGTTTTCGAGTCACTTTCTCTTGATGCCTTAATAAACGAAACTTTTGGCTATAATAATAGTAATCAGCCATTAATAGTCCACTGCAGAACTAAGGCCTCAGACATGTCCTTTCAACTCGCGCCTGTTTATGGTCAATCTATGCCAATCTATACCGGCAAACTTTCTTAGCTCGTCAATCCATCGAATTCTCTTTCTTCCCCTTCTTCGCTTGCACTCTCTAAGGACCCACTCTGTTATTCTTTGTGTCCATCTATTATCTTTCCTTCTCATTTTATGTCATACCAATGTACATTTCCTTTGCTTACATCCTTACTTCTTATTAGAACATTCTCTACTTTAGTTTGCTCTCTTATTCATGTTGCTGTTTTTCTGTATCTTCGTGTTAATTCCATCATTATTCTTTCCATAGCTCTTTGAGCTGTAACTAGCTTATGTTCTAAGGCTTTAGTTAGGCTTCAAGTTTCTGATGCACAAGTTAATGCTAGTAGGACCACCTGATTAAATACTTTTCTATTTAGAGAGTGTCATTCTTCTTTTCAAATCTCATTTTGTTTACCAAAAGCTCTCCATCCCATGCCTATCTTCTTTTAATTTCGTTCTCCTGTCCTGGGGAAAAACTTACTGTCCTAAATCCGTATATTCATTAACAATGTCTAGAGGCTCGTACATAACCCTTATTTGTTGTCGCTGCATTTCATTGACCATTAGTTTTTCTCATACTAATTTTCAGTGCTACATTTCTGCTTTCTCTATTCAAATCTTCTATCATCTTTTGCAATTCCACCTATGATTCACTGTTATTATTGTCATTATTATTATTATTATTATTATTATTATTATTATTATTATTATTATTATTATTATTATTATTATTACTTGCTAAGCTCCAGCACTAGTTGGAAAATCAAGATGTTATATGCCCAAGGGCTCCAACAGGGAAAATAGCCCAGTGAGGAAAGTGAATGAGAAAATGAATAGATTACAGAAAAAGTAATGAACAATTAAAATAAAATATTTTAAGAGTAGCAACAATATCTAAATGAAACTTTCATAGATAAAATATGAAAACTTAAAAAGCAAGATGAAGAGAAATGAAATAGAATAGTGAGCCCGAGTGTACCCTTAAGCAATAGAACTCTAATCCCAGACAGTGGAACACCATGGTACAAAGGCTATAGCACTACCCAACACTAGAGAACAATGGTTTAATTTTGGAGTGTCCTTCTAGGAGACCTGTTTACTATAGCTAACAAGTTTCTTTTACCATTACCACGAGGAAAGCAACCACTGAACAATTACAGTGCAGTAGTTAACCCCTTGAGAGAGGAAAAAATGTTTGTTAGTCTCAGTGTTGTCAGGTGTATCACGACAGAGGAGAATGTCGAAAGAATAGGCCTGACTATTCGGTGTATGTGTAGGCAAAGAAAAATGAGCCGTAATCAGAGATAGGAATCTAATGTAGTACTGTCTGGCCAGTCAAACGACCCAATAACTTTCTAGCAGAAGTATCTCACTATATAGAACAATGTCATCTGCAAATCTTAAGTTGTTAAAGTACTCCCCATAAATGTAAAATCCTATATTTTCCTAACCTAAATTCTTAAAAACTTTTTCTAGGCACAGGGAGAATAATTTTGGAGAGTTAGGGTCTCACTGTCTAACCTTTTCCTCAGTCAGAATTTTATCACAATCTTTGTATAATTTTAGGATGGATAATTCCCTTATAGATATCCTCAAGTGATCTAACATAAAACTCACTT
>NC_090726.1:91565720-91578220 GCF_036898095.1 Palaemon carinicauda
AGCTGCTTGCCCTAAATTTCTGGTTCACACTAACATACAATATAAAAAGGCTTTTGCGGCGAGGTTAAACTTTGCAATTCTCTTTAATCATACTAGTGGTTGGTTGCGCATAGCACTGAAGCCATGGTCTTGCCAAAGCCAATCGTAACCAAGGCCAATATTGTATTAGTCTTGATCGTAACTGAACTAAAACTTACGATAGACTTTAGAGGTCAGGTGAAAGCCAGATGAGAAGCATCCCTTTTTATACATATCCTACTCAACCCTCTTCTTCCATTATCTTTTTTGACCTCATATCTGCCGTTGTCAAATGACTAATTAACAATTTTTTGTTTTTACGGATATACCTAATTACTTATTCAGTCATAGGCATCAAAAAGAGTAATTGATTCATTTACAGAAGGCGAAACCCTTTATTAGTTTCCTATTTGGTTGGCAGCTGAGAATGGCAGCCTTAACCCTCGCCTTTATTGTAGAGATGGTGGCTTTGCTTGATGACAGATTTTCATTTGAAAGGAGACATTTTAATTGGCGTTTGATCTACTTCAGTTCTGATGAAGTTTCTTTTTTTTATTGTTCATTTCTCAGTTGGTTCACAATATGACATCTATTTCAACAACTTTGGACATTAAATTTAACTCTCTTTATAATACTTCTCATTGTTGCTGCTGATCTTCCTTTAACTTGTCTAATCTATATGTACTGTAACCATTAAACCTATTATGTGCGTCATAGAAATCAACATATTTGAGTATCAAAATTTTCAAGTTAATCCAAACTAGATTTTGAAAATTTACTTGGAATTCAACCTCTCAATTGAATCATCATAAAGTTCACATGTCATCATTTATCTATTCTACGGGATTCCAAAGCATGCTTTAGAGTTCAGAGTGAGAGAACTTTTACTTATGCGTTTTCACTGTAACATCTATGAATATCTGATACAAAACTTTTAATCGAACTGCGGTTTGTCTTACTTTTGATAAGCTCTTTTAACCGTAGGGTCCTCTTTCTAATTTTGTAACTCCACACCCAATTCTTTGTTCTTCACAACCTTTGATAATTTGACAGAAATCAAATTGACGACAAACATATTTGATTTTTCATAGGTCGGGAAGGGTCAATGACAGTGCGTGATGAAAGTGATTATATTATTTCCGCTCTTTCATATAGACACCATAAATCCTCCAGATTAAAGGCGTCTACCTTTCACGGGTTCTTCGTATAGATTCTCTCATTAAATCTACTCAATTGCTCTTTCTAGGATTGTAATGCTGCAGTTAACATGATACAACCTTTTCCACAAAGGAAATGTCCAGCACTCTGATTTAAACTATTTTTCTCTTACAAGTTTACATGGTTGGCGGTCAATACCTTTGTCTGTATGTCTATGCCTTCCACTACCATTTAAGCAAGAGAGGAACGGAAAAGTAATTATGTATGAAAAAATATCCAGGATCTATGGTCCCATTATTAATTGTTCTATTTCTGTGGCCATTGTTTGTGTTTAGAGTAATTTTTGTCTTAAGAATAGAGAGCACTATTTTACATTGCATCCATGGTGGTTTCGCTTCTGTAACTGATGTCATTGGCGTTCTAACGTTTAGCTTTTGAAATACTCCAAACCTCTAAATATATTACTGAACGCCGCCCCTTCATATAACTCGATGCTGCAGTCATACAGCAGGGTCCAAGGTCCCGAATTTACCCACCAACTGAAGATCATGGCAATGTGAGTCCTATCGCATACGATATATCACATAAGGCATACAAATGGCGGCCTTGTTTCTTCTTTGTTAAGTGTGTCTGTGTTTTTGTGTGTGTGAGAGAGAGAGAGAGAGAGAGAGAGAGAGAGAGAGAGAGAGAGAGAGAGAGAGAGAGAGAGAGAGAGAAGGAAAACATTAAATGTGCGCTGAACTGCTTTTAGATAAATGAGGTCATATACCAAAGGCCTGTCTTAGGATCAATTAGTTATCGTAATCATTGATAGATTCATGACTATCAATTATACAAAGATTCAGTGACTAATTCCCGCTATCTACATTGCTATTTCCCTTTTGCTACTGAGCTTTTGATTATAATGAAGGAACACTAACCCGTAAAAAAAAGTCTCTTATATTCAATTATGATTACGCATAGAAGTCGGTAAGAGGATATAATACGTTTGCACGTATGTTCATACTAAAGGTATAACTAAAATGTTGACGGGTCTTTCCTTCAAGATACAATTTCAAAGGAAACTGCTTTACTGTTGTCAATTTCGTGAGGAAAGATTTAGGGTTCACTGCATTTTTGTAGGATAATTTTCATGACGATGAATTATATAATTTCCTAATGACTCAGTTAACTCATCTTGAGCTTCAAAATACAAAAGGTCTCGATAACTACAACTTTCCCTATGACCTATGACCATTTATTTGGGGCTATTGGGAAGATCACATAATTATGTTTAATCTCTTAAAAGCACGGCCGCAACTGAGCGCTTTTCAAGTTTTCTTTTAGCTACATGCAAACAAATTTCAAATCTATCTTTTTTTTTTTTTTTTTTTTTTTAACTTTGTTGATTCATACGGGCCACTGTTGCTTTGCGGATCAATCTATTGTCTTTCAAGGCTATTATTCTGAAATATAATCATGAAATTAGATAAGACCAGCTGAATTCAGCACCAAATCTTTACTTTTAATTTTTCAATCGATTACATTCAACACCCCTACACAGGCAGCTCAAATTAGAGTTATTCAGAGGAAATAATCATTCCTTTGATAACTGTACTTTGTAAAATGGTTTTGTTTTATGCCACTATTTCTTCACCTCAAACAATTGTGCAAAAAGACAATACATTTCATTGCTGGAATCATTGCCATAATTCATCATTATTTACTCATGCCTCATTCGTATTACTAATATTTCCATGCGTTAGATTTGAAATTCGATTAAATGGTCTTATATTTTACCTGGTTTCTTCATTGCAGAATCAAAAATTCCATTTGACATTTCCTTACCGTACTAATCACGCAAAATTTTTAAGCTTTTAAGGTTTAGAAAAACTTTTTCATTTTTAATATGAATAACAAATAGAACAAGCACAGACTAGATTCTTAAATTTCAATTCCATAGAAGCCTTTGTTCGCATCACAATAAAAAAATATTCATTGAGTGTAAGGTATCAGTGTTAATTGGATGTCAAATTGATTAAGACGTATTATTTGCTAAATAAAAGTTAAAAAGCGAAGATGAAATGAACTGGCTGCTACCGGAAAACAAAAGTAATTAGTTTCACTGCATTCTTCATCATCTCTGCTTCCTTTTTACTCGTCCCTCTGACATATTTATGTTTTCTTGGCTTTATCAACTGAGCTTCTTATGTTATTGGTTTCCCTATTTTCTGGTTCAGAACCCATGCTGATTTCAATACGTGTTCAGAATTTCAAAAATATTTTTGATATGTTAGGATCCGAGTAAAACTAAGTGGGCCACTACCTTGCAATGTGACCACAAAGTAAAAAGAAAAAAAATACTACTTATGGCTGTGCTTGAATCTAACAATGGTGTGGAGTTATAAAGACAATGTTTGCAAGTCATGCTTGGTGATTATTCCCGAAAAAGCCTGGTGCGTCTTGAATGTGCATAAAACATGGCATGAAGAAGGAAAGAAGCGAACGAAAGAAGAAGAAAAAACAAAGAAGAAAAGACAGCCGTTTCAGAACAATCTTAACGGAACTCCAAGTACACATTCATCTCAGTAAATTTGTTTTCATTTGAAAGATTAAAACCAACATATTCCATCGCTGCAGCTGATTACTGCGTCATAAATTCTGTTGATTAATAACATGCGACAAATATTTTGATATATGAGAAGATGACCACCGGGAGGATAGCCATGAACTGTTGAGGAATTAACTTCTTTTGAAGTTTCTTCATTCTAAAGCAAATTTCAAGGGGAGAAACACGCTCCTTTATTTTGGATAAGAGAGCGGCATTCAAAATAGAAAAGAAAGCTGTCTCTTTTATATTTTTTTTTGTTCTTTACAATGAAGTTCTACCATATTAAAACTTATGCCATAAAGATTACATAGTAAAAAAAGATGACGACTACATGATTTCCAAAACCATTTGAATGTCAAATCTCGCAGAAGCGTGAGAACCCAGGAAGATTGCGTAATAGGGTTGCGAGATATACCAGTCGCTTTCACCAGATCTATGCACTGTAGATACAAAGGCTAATATGCAAAGAATTTCTATCTTCTCAATTCTGCATTTTTTTCTGGTTATGTTATCTTCTGGGAATCATGAACCCGAATTTTGGAATGAAATGTAGAATCTCTCTTATATGTCAGGATTTGAGGCTTTCTTGACCGAGATTTAAATCATGTCGGGGAGTTGAAAGTTTTAATATTTAATTTCCAAATTGCGATTGGATATTTTGCTCAAAAAAGCGTGATTCGAGATGTTGAGAGATCACTACAAGTTTGCATGTATTGAATAATACTTATAATTTAAATATTAAGTGTTACTTACCCCCAAGCGTGAGTATGGCAGTGCCAAGGGCTGAATCGTGATGTCCTTCTGCTCGGCACTGGTACACACCTACGTCACTCATTCCCACACCGTCCACCCTGAGTATCCTGTCTCCGCCTTCGCGGAGTCGTAGGCGAGGACTAGGACGTAACACGACTCCGTCCTTGAGCCAAGTCACTTTATTAACAGGGGATCCTGTAAAAGATTGTAACGAGATAAGTACATAAATGAAAATATTGATACATATAGAATTATATTTGAGTAATAACTTGATTGTATAAATGAAATTGCTAGAACGATTGAATGAATCTTAATGATGGGGAAAATTAATAAATGTTATTACTCAAAAAAAACACGTGTTTTTACGTACAGTCTGGCATAATGACAAATTGGAATCAATTTCCATTATCCATTCCAGCACTCAAACTTTTACATCAATGATTTTTACCCTTTCGATGACCCAAGCCTCGTTAAAAGGGTGTTGTAATAGGGACTTTTATAACAGGTCTCATAGCATAAAACGTCACGGGGAGATTTTGTCTAAAGATAGAAATTAAACACGTGACTGCCAAAAAATAAACTCAAACCAAATAAAATTGTCAATAATTTATTATCAAAAGTGAAGAATATGAAGAAGGAGAGAGAGAGAGAGAGAGAGAGAGAGAGAGAGAGAGAGAGAGAGAGAGAGAGAGAGAGAGAGAGAGAGAGAGAGAGAGAGAGAGAGGTTATGGATGTCTCAAACTCTTTTAAGTCCATCCTCGGGGACTCTTTGCTCTTTGAGAGAGAGAGAGAGAGAGAGAGAGAGAGAGAGAGAGAGAGAGAGAGAGAGAGAGAGAGAGAGATTGCGAAGTACCTCTAACCCAACTTAATCACAAAGAAACGAATATAACTAAAGGATAATAATAGTCCTACATCAGCAATAGCCTTTAAGATAGCGTTCAGCGTAAGCGCAACAGGATGTGACGTAAAACCGCGTACGCACGTCGAGCCTCGGGACACAGTCTCCTCCTAATGGCTAATCAAAATTATGCTCATATTTTTCTCGCTCCGACACATTAAGAGATTACATGCCACACTGATAGAGGTAATTGACACTGGAGTTTAAAGGGAGAGGGTGATGGCGATGGGGAAGGGGGAGGTGGAGGGGTGAAAAATGGAAAGGTAGCGGAACGTCTAGTTGTGGAGGTGGGGTGCTGCCTGTAAATTTGACCCTCCCTTCCCCCCCCCACCCTTCACTCCCTGCAAATCATCGTTGATTAGAATAGCAGCTTCACTGATTGGGAAAGGTAGGCACTCGCCAGCAAGAGATATCACTTCTTCCATTTCATTTAGATGAGTTTAGTTTTTTCATATAAATGTTATCATCAAAATGATATTTGTGAGTAAAGATTTTCGATAAAACGTTATCTTTTTATATGAAATGGTTTGGACTAAGCTATTTTATGACCATCCTTTTATGTGAATTTTTTATCGTTACTCTCATCAAAGTGAACTGCGAAATTAATCTGATAATGAAAATCATTGATGTTTATTATCCGTAATGACGAGTGTGTGTGTGTGTGTGCGTGTATATATATATATATATATATATATATATATATATATATATATATATAAATATATATATATATATATATATATATATATATATATATATATATATATATATATATATATATATATATATATATACATATATATGTATATATATATATATATATATATATATATATATATATATATATATATATATATATATATATATATATATATATATATATTATATATATATATACTTGTACATACATACATACATACATACATACATACAGTATATACTTACATATAGAAGAGAAGAAATCATATCAATAGTCATCACGGAGTAATTAATCAATGAATATACTTAATAAAAGATAATAATGAAACAGATAGTATGATACCATAAAGAAAATAGAAATAAAAACAGGGAAATTCATTTGAAATGATACAATCAAATGAATCGAATACCAGTATGTTTTTCGCACCAACCAACTCTTGTACCAGCAGGAATCCTCATTTTTTATTTAAAGAAAAATCAGCTGATTATCAATTTGATACTGACATAAATTAAACAATGATAGCCCAGACTCAGCTACACATAGCTGACATCCATACTGTACACATATCCACTCAGTGGATTATGCTGAAACATTTTCCTAATATTTGGAATACTTTGTGATGTTTGAGATGTTATGGGCATATAGTGAAGGCTTGACTTGCACTGGCTAAAGTCAAGAGGAGACCAAAGACGATATGGAGACGAGGATAACAATAATTGGAGAAAAAGCACTTCAGTTTAGTGATATTAGAAGGGAACAAGAAGCCTCAACTTGATGAATATCAAGTTCTTAATCATTCTGCCTTTTTATCGGCGTAACTATTACGTTTTTCTTCTTCGATGGGCTACCATAACTATTAGTGTATTAACGGATTCTAATAACTCTCTTCTATCCCATGTACTTGACCAAACTGCCTCTGTATTTCTCCATTCATCGCTACCTCTAACCACCTATCTAACACGTTTGCTCAGTAGGTAACGAATTACAACCATCCAGGCCGTTCAAGCATCAAACATGATTCACGACCTATCTACTGCATATGTCCACCTTTCATACTGCTCATTTCAATATACATATTTTCTTTGTTTTAATTCTAATTACCTTTTGCAAGTTCAAAATGCCTAAAATGTTGTTGTTTTATTGCTCTCATAAGAAAAAAATCTTTATCACCACCCTCCAACAGTTTAAAATTTCCCTTACTAAACAGCTTCTCGCAACCCGCCCTTCATAATCCAGAAAGGACAATAGTAGATTTGCGACTTCCTTCATCTTTTTTTTGTACCCCAACTCTCTTATTACAAATTGGTTGATTTGAAATTCTCTAGCCTTGTAGTGATATCGGACTACGACACATTTTCCTGAAATTTAATTCTGTACTGTCAAATTAATTTTACATAAGCTTCTTTTTCTTGTAAGTTCTGGATAGTAATCAATATATCATCATTAGCTCTCTCCATCATAGCAATCATTATACGAATTTAAATGTCATTTGGTACTACTCAATAGCTAATGGAAAATTTTGTCCATTCATCAAAACACTTACTATAATTTTCCCCAGTTAAACTTCTTCATTTCATGTTATCATGAATATTTACTGGCATCCTTAAACATAATTAATCCAAGCAATCATCAAGCATCATCCAGAACGCAGTAAGATTTACTTTGGATCGATCTTCACAACCTTTCTTCCCCCAGTATAAACAAATCCAAAATCGTCAAGAATTTGATTAACACAGTAACCATTAATTAATTATTCTTTCTTTTCTTTCATGATCACATATTAGTTAATCTTGCTTCTTTCAGCCTGAAAGCAAAGTCATACAAGTATCTCATTATAGTGTTTCCATTTTCACCATCCTCCCTGTCATTTCCTCGCACATATTTGTATGCCAAACCACAGTATTATTCTTTGTTTCTTGAATATTGTGCTTGCTGTTTTATTTTATTTTATTAACACCCAACTCATTTTTTACTATTATCCACTGTCAAGAAATTCTCGCCCCCTTCCACAACAATATGAATTCAAAACAAAAAATTAATAACTATCGTTTTAATTTACAGTATCACAGGCTAGAGGATAACGTACTTTATGGACTCCCGACTATTTGGAGAAATACGAACTCAAAAGTGCGTTGAAAATGCTATTGTTTAATTCTCAGAAATTTCCCGGAGCAATGAGTGCTGCCATTGACCTGCAGTAAATGTCCTACACCTTTAAAAGACTATGTCCATTCCGATGGAGTTAAAACCCTTCCAGATACGTAAGCAATATATAAATACGTACATTAGTGTGTGTGGTTATAGCATGTGAGAAAATATTAATGCAACGTAATGAATAAGACCCAATTCCATGCCATAAGAAGTCTTTAAAATGGGTGGAGACCTGTTAAGAATGATAGTCTGCATTTAACTGTATCTGTGGGTAAAACCAGGCAAGATGGCTCCATGGTAGTTTACTTAGACAAAATTCATAAAGTCTCGGGTTCGATCCTTCCCGATGCAGATGGGCACTGGGGATTACATGAGAGTCAAAGGCCAGGTATTCTGCTCCACAACATCGAGCTCCGTAAACAATAAATATTCTAAATACAAGATGTCCAACATCATTCGATAATATCAAACACACTGACTCTCGAGGATAGAAGGGTAAATATATTAGTATGTCGTAGACTAGAGGTCTTGATATTTCCCTACCCATCAAAATAGGATAGGAAGTCGAATCTCACTGATTTAGACAAGTTTTGTAAAATCCTTCTATTTAGTATCTGATGCTTTTAGAAGTAAATTATGTAACAGATAGATATTTATCTGAGGTATCCCACTTGAGGTTAAAAACATTGAGCAACCAACCTCATATCTAGAACCACCTCTAATAGGAAAAGGTTATTATGAAAATTAGTTAAAGTATCTATATTTACTAATGATATCTTCGAGCTTGCGCAGCTTCCCAAAATATAACGGAAGATTTCTATAAAAAGCTATAATCAAGTCAGGTAATAACGGAAGGCTTTCAGAAACAGCGTGATGAATGTTTAATTGATGAGATTATCATTAACTTGTCGCGTATTCCGGGAGATTTGCATTGGCGCAATAGCAAAGTGTAAGAAAGAGTACGTTCAGATAAAAGATTATGGCGCCGACCGAAATTCACCGGTCTCATTTTCAAATGGCTGACTTGACAAGAAAATCAAGGTACACGTGATCTCGATCTCCGAGTCAGTGAGGTGTTTCGATTCTCCATATATTTTTTCCATAATCTCTATTCCGTTAGTTGTCCTACCTTTTTCCAAGGATAATCAGTTTTTAAACAGGATTTTTGTTTCTCTCACGGTAAATATTTTGTCGTCAAAAAAAAAAAAAAAAAAAAAAAAAATCCATCAATTTACGATGACTTATTTTTCGAAAGCAGGAATGTCTGTATTTCTTTAAATAGACATACGCAGGATATTTTTTTTTTTTCATTTTTAAAGTTGGTGGGTTGTTTTGAAATTAGAGCACATTTTATTTTCTTGCTTCGAATTCGACAATGACATTTGGGTTATTGGGGTTATTTTAATTTTAAAATTTGCTTTATTTTTACAATAAGTTCTCCACGATCAATTTTATTTCTTGGTACCTGTTGTGCAATGGGAACAATTTATTTGTACAAATTCTAAGTCTCCTATAACCTACCTAATTCTTTTTTTTTTTTCAAGAAAAGACTAAGTGTCATAATTCTCCAAAAAATCAAACACGAATAAGCAATATATATATACATATATATATATATATATATATATATATATATATATATATAAATATATACATATATTTATATATATATATATATATATATACATATATATATATATATATATATATATATATATATATATATATATACACACACACACACACACACACATATATATATATATATATATATATATATATATATATATATATGTATATGTACATATATCTATATGTATACACACACACACACATATATATATATATACACATATATATAAACACACATATATATATACATATACATTTATATATATATATATATATATATATATATATATATATATATCTTCCTCAAAACTCACAGTGAACTCTATTATTATATATTGTCATTCATAAACCAATCGACAGAACTTTCTGTTCGTTTGCATTTAGAAAGAAGGGATGTTAAGTATAAATAATTGTAATCACAATGACGGTATATTGTGACATTAATTATGTTTTCGCTTTTATTTATCAGTTATAGATATTAATAAAAACAAAAACAAAACCCGGGACGTAGTTTGGAGTATACAGAGAGAAAAGCCCCAAATCCAATCATAAAAAAAATTCTTGTGAAATGCACACAGGAATAGAATCCAATGACGACACGGTAAATGCCACTCACCAGATATAACACAGGTGAAATGTGCAGAAGCACCTGCATCTGCTACCTGGGACGGTGGTGTCACTCGGACGGACAGTGATGACAAAACTTCCAGTTGTACCTGGGAAAGAAAGATTACATTTACATGAATCATTTCCGTTATCGTTTATCAAAGAGGCACAAAAAATATTCTTTGGAAAAAAAGACATTGCTTTATAAATATATATATATATATATATATATATATATATATATATATATATATATATATATATATATATATATATATATATATATATATATATATATATATATATATATATATATATATATATATATATATATATATATATATATATACATATATATATGTATATATATATATATATATATATATATATATATATATATATATATATATATCAATTTTCAGTAAGTTTTCATATAGTTTTTAGGATCTTAATAATAATAATAATAATAATAATAATAATAATAATAATAATATTAATAATGATAATAAAAACAATAATGCTCGGTATACACAGTCTTCTTAAACTACCGGGTAAGGCACTATTACCACAGTGAACGATTTAAGATAATCGTCCTAACACTTCGAGGAAGAATACTTACCCATAACATAGAGAAGTACACATTTGTCGGCTGAGGTCAAGAATTCAATTTACTAAAATATCTGGAATAGCTGTTGTTGAATTTCCAAAAAGACAATCTGCCAGAGTGCCAGGATTCTAAGAACAGTATTTCTCCTTCTTTAACTCATCACAGTAAAAGCCCTCCCAGCGCCTCTTACCAAAGGTGTAGATGTTTCATTTTATTTACGCCTTTCATTCCTTTTCTTGCCTTCCCAGAATTACTCTTAGAAGGACCACTACTTAGAGCTGTACAAGACACCGCTGCGTCAATAGAACATCGACCAAAGAACCAGAATTCCCAAAGTCTTCAAAGCGTAAATGGGATTATTTTATTTGAGCCTTAAGTTATTCATATGAAGAAAGATAACCATCGGTCAATTAGCGTGTAGATTTTCACTTTACATAAATGTACATGTGAATTTTTTAATTCTTAGAACTAGATAAATATTTTTTTAGTCTATGTAAGGAACTAGACAATATTTAAAGCAGGTAGCATATACATTACACACACACACACACACATATATATATATATATATATATATATATACATATATATATATATATATATATATATATATATATATATATATATATATATACATATTCAAATAAGCCATATATTTTTGCTACATTAATGTCTGGATTCTCTTAACGACCTCGGGATAAGAGCCCCAGGCGATATCACACAAAGACAAGAGCTTGTGACCGGCCTGAAATCGATCCCTGGTCCGGCAAACTTGTAGAGACAGTGACTAAACCACTTGGCCATGAAGAAAGATAATAGTCAATGACAATTCTGCTGTACTTATACCTGTCGAATTTAGGTGAAGATGGGTTAATTTCAATTCTAAGTACAAAACATCTGAATTGACAGGTATAAGTACAGCAGAATTGTCATAGACTTTTATCTTTCTTTGTGGCCAAAAGGTTTAGTCACTACTTATTAAATATCTCGTTTTCAAAATTTACACCTGACATGGATTATATCTTATAGGTAAATAAGTAGAATGATATTGATGCTAGTAACAATATGAAACTAGAACCCTTTTCTTCCAAATGACTATAGGAGTAAATGGCTTTTTTTTTTTTTTTTTTTTTTTTTTTTTTTTTTTTTTTTTTTTTTTTTTTTACGTGATTCTTCTATCGCTAACATGAAAAAAATTTCACGTACATTCTAAGTATCATGATTATTATTATACGTCGTTCAATCTATCCATTGGCCTTATCATGAGCCTTCATTGTGGTTCTGAATTTTTTGTCTAATACAATATTAGAAAAAGAAAGTTTATTATCAATGTTCCAAATTAAGAATATGCCTTCATTAATATATTTATGAAAACCAATAGCAAGGC
>NC_090726.1:91580720-91585720 GCF_036898095.1 Palaemon carinicauda
TAATCATATCACAGCTCAGTCAGCTTATCCTCCAGTGCTTTGGACAAAAATTACCCCCATCCCCAACCATAAACTTACTAACAATTCTGCTTAATCCTTCCATTTCAATGAACAATTTATTAAAGTCCATCCAACTATATTTGTTTCCAAAGATGTACTAGGAAAGCTTCAGGCTATAACCTATTTGAAGATCAGGAGTGCCAGACAACCAGCAATTCCTCACCAAGTTGACATAGACAGGAAAGGGTAACCGTCTCACAATATAACATGTATAACTCAGGGGAGATAAACAGACGTGAATGTGTGATGTCTATAGGTTTTCATTTCATGGCAGAAAAATTTTTAACCAAGTATCCAGCGTTGATATTTGAGATTAGTAAAGGCCCATCACCAAATGGCAAAAACTATTCTACTTCAAAATCCTACTTCCACATTTCCATGGCAAATAGGTGGCAACAGATGTTCAAGTTTGGCTAATGCTAGGAGTGAGCGAAAATTGCGCTTGTGATACAAATATCAGCCACTATTTTGGTGTAAAAAAAAAAAAAAAAAAAAAAATCTGCGTTTTCGTGCAGAACAGGACACGTTGCTAGCAAGCTGATCCGCGCTTGCATAAAGCGCTGAGCTATGGGTAGGCTACATGACCGTATGTATGACCAGACACCTCTTAGTAATACTTCTTGTATACTGGAAAGGCATCAACTCATGGAGCCAATTCCTTCATGGAGAAAGAGTACTTATATTGAAAATAATAGTGTATGTTTGTACACACATAAGATATTAACACACACACACATATCTATATATGTATATATATATATATATATATATATATATATATATATATATATATATATATATATATATATTCAACGTTAAGCAGGTTCACTTAACAGTAGTGACTACAAAGACAATTAAAACAAGTCCCCAGCATTTAACTACACCACATATACTTAGTAGTTTCAAAATAGTTTTTCAGACTCATTCAACTGCGTTACTTCAGCTGTCATTTCCCTGACTTCATACATCACTCCATCCATGGAGACATTAATTCACCTTTATCAAGGAGCCGCTTTACCACTAAACTAGTGATTTTCCTTCCTATATACTCCAATTCATACTTCACTTCAATTAAAAGGATTTCTGATAGTTCTTAATAATTCGTCATTTATATGATACATTCATAGCAACCTCCATATTCATCATAAGCTTTTCTCTACGTCTACCGTACTTATTCCAAATACAGTGCTTCCTCTTTATATCAAACTTCTCACACGAATGTTTCATAAAAGACCCATATATATATATATATATATATATATGTATATATATATATATATATATATATATATATATATATATATATATATATATATATATATATATATATATATATATATATATATATATAATATATATATATATATATATATATATATATATATATATATATATATATATATATATATATATATATATATATATATATATATATATATATATGTATATATGTATATAATGTATATACTGTGTATTGTAAAATACCATTTAAATTAGCATTAATGGATATTTTCCCTATTAGGAAAATTGGTGACAATGGAGACAACATGTACTGATATAATAACTAAGTAGCTTTAATAATATATTATTTCAGGCCTTTTCCAAAAACCTCAGACTAGATTTCTGTTAAATTAAGTCTATTTTCAACAGACAAAATATTAACAATTTTCTATTTTTACATTTTTCTTCGGTAAAGTACCATCTACATTTTTAATGAAGAAACATAAAATAGATTTTAGATAATCGTTACCAGTAAAAATTACAAGTCTAGCAACCCTTTTAGAGTTGTCAATGAAGGAAAACCTTCCTTGCTTGCATTCTGCCGGACTCAGGTACGATACCCTCTCAAGCTTGATAGTGCCTTGCTGTGTCTGTAACCTTATCCTTGTCAGCACGAATGTAAGGTTTGGGGGAGCCTATAGGTCTATCTGCACAGTCATCAACAGCCATGGCCTGGCTTAGCTTGGGTGGAGAAAAGGCTTGGGTGCTGATTATATATATATATATATATATATATATATATATATATATATATATATATATATATATATATATATATATATATGGTCAGTCTCTAGGGAATTGTCCTGCTAGGGCTTGGTCACTGTTCCTTGTCTGCCATTCCGGAGTGACCTTTAAACCTTCTAACACCACATTAGGTAAGCCGAATCCTTCTCCTAATCCATATAGCAAACCATATCCGTAGTCAGTTACGGGAGCGTCTCCTATCGGCCCTCATTCTGTTTCTCAGTTCTATCATATAATTTTTTTCTTATGCCTTAATTTTTTTTTTTTTTTTTTGTAGATATGCATCACATCTCTTCCATTTCTGAGGCCATCCTTATTGTATAATCAGGGCACTTGTTTTTTTAAAAGTCCGTTTGTCAAAATTACTTTTGCTATTTTTTTACACTTCACTAGAACCTGCAATCATGACCTTTAGTCATGCGAGGACATAGTTACGCAACAATATAATGTTCCCTATATCCCTTAATCCGGATTAATATATGATCATAGTTTCCATTGATTCTGCTTATGTGTGAGAAATGAAAATCGATATCCAGAGTTTGGCCTTCCTACGTCGTAAAACTCTTACATTATCCTAATGATGAATGATGGCATTGTCTAAATAATAAATTATAGTGAAATCATAATCACTTCAGAAGTTCGGGTTGATTTCAAATGTTTGCTTTCTTGTTGTTATGCAGTTGAAGTGAATCAAATTATTTCTTATTTCTTTGATATTTCTCTTATAATGTATATTTTTTACTTTTGTATTTCTTCTTTTTTACTAGGCTACTCTCACAATTGGAACCTTTGGCCTTGTAACAGTTTATATTTCCTATTAGGGTTGTACCTCAACTAATAATAATAATAATAATAATAATAATAATGATAATAATAATAATAATAATAATAATCGAATTTTAGTTGATATTCAAGGTAATCTAAACCATTCTTTTCTTTATCATGCACCAATAAAAGTAACAGTTCCAGACGGCATATCAAGAAAATTTCACTGGATTACAAAACTCCGACCAATGCAGTATTTGGTGTAGCAAAAATGCCCCTGAAGATCCATTTCCATTTTCATTTCTACTAAGAGAGATGAACAAGGCAAGACAACCGCCCAATGACTTTTCTTTTTTTTCTATGTTAACTCGATCAACCTAATTTTACAAAATCCCAGCATTTCAGAGATTTGGGTTAACATGTTTTCTCGGAAATCACGTGTTTTTATAAAAAACATAACTTACATTGTCTAGCGGTCTAAATGATCTGAGAACAATCCTAGATGGATAATATTATATAACCTAAAGAGTGCTTGCGAATTCAACTCTGTAACTGCATCTATATTAAAGAATAGAAATAGTTAGATTCTGTACAGTTGTATGGAATCCAACATTACTTTATACATCCACAAAAGAGAAGTTCAACCACAAAGGAAATAAATTCCGATTTCCTTCGCATAAAACATAATCAATATATACCGACGTTATAAATGACACATATTTTTCTAGTTAGCTTTACCAGTTATGTAGCACTTACCCTCAATACAGCCATGCCTTCAGTGTTATTAGCATAGCATCGATAGTCGCCAGTGTCACTGTCTTCAGTGGTCAAGAAGTAAAGGATGGGGCCGGAGGCCCTCACACGTGCTGCTCGTCTGCCTACTACAGCCACGCCAGCCCCGGCAACCAGGGACAGCGGAATATCTACTCCGTTCTCTTGTTTGTACCAACTGTAATATATGGTAAAATCTATTAGTTCAAGATAGAAAATAACTGAAATGGTTGTTATAGCTACACTGTGATGGTTTTACATCAGTCTGAAACCATTAGGATAACGAACATGACAATTAAAGATTTTTTTTTACTGCATTAGGAATGCTTCTGCATGAAATTGCACCACAATTACTCTATGCATTTCTGGAATGAATTTAATTTTTTTTCCTAAGTGAAGCACTTATTGATATGTCTAAAGTACTAGCAATCATGAACATGAATAAACACACGATACACACACACACACACACATATATATATATATATATGTGTGTGTATATACCCACACACACGCACACACACACACACACACACATATATATATATATATATATATATATATATATATATATATATATATATATAATTGCTGAAAATATACGGTGTCATATTGCCATGGATCAGTAAAAGAATTGAAACAAGAGTCACCATAAACTTTCGTGTTTCCACACCTCCTCAAGGGTCAACTGTTACAAACATTCTTGTATAGGTACATACTAATCTCTGACAATGATATGTAAACACATTTATACACAAGAGAGAGAGAGAGAGAGAGAGAGAGAGAGAGAGAGAGAGAGAGAGAGAGAGAGAGAGAGAGAGAAGAGAGAGAGAGAGAGAGAGAGAGAGAGAGAGAATTAGGCATATTAAACTGCAAAACCATCACCAGCTTAATCACCACTTTCGGTTCGTCTTTCATTACTCTCATCCCTCGTGACGACAAACTTTAGGATCATTATGTTTAACTACTGTGGCCATTTCACGATGTCGCCCTTTGTCTCAAAGCAAACGCAGGCACGTTAAACAGCAAGGGCCATTGGTGGCACAGCGCCAGCTTAACTACAACATCATAGATCCAATTTGTCTAAGAAATAAAATTGCTGCAATAGTCGTTTATTCTTAAAATTGAAAAGTTACTTCATAATGTTTTTATATAATGGGTTCATTTATCAATTACGACATTGATATGCAAAGCATACAGTAACATAAGTTTTCTCAATATAGCCAGTGCGGTTAGGAAATGTATATATGTAAACTTTGTTTAATTTAACTATACAATGAAAACGCACTAGGGCTACCTTTTTTAAAGAGCTAAAGTTAATCGCCAAAAATAAAGGTTACTTTCTTGACCAGTCACAGGTTTTACATGATTAATCA
>NC_090726.1:91590720-91595720 GCF_036898095.1 Palaemon carinicauda
ATGAAAGCATCTAATGTAACGATAAATAAAAGATAAAAAGATCGTATGCGTACATGTTCTATTGATGTTAATAAACTGCAGAGTGAAGCATCTACCTTAAACATTGAAATGCAATAAAAAACCTGATGAAAAATATACATCGGCATTATAAAATCAAATATAGCTACCAAACATCGAAAGCCTCGCAGCTTAGATAGAGATTGCTGTTGCAAGCAAAAAATTGATTGTATAAAAGTTAATACAATTATTTTCAAGTTTGTTTTTATTTGTTAATACCTAGTGTGTTTTATCTAAGTCTAGAAATAGATAAATTATACACACATACTGTAGATAAACTTATATATATATGTATATATATATATATATATATATATATATATATACTTATATATATATTTATATATATAATATATACATATATGTATATATATATACATATATATATATATATATATATATATATATATATATATATATGTATATATTATTTGCTAAGCTACAATCCTAGTTGGTAAAGCAGGATGATACTAAAAGCCCTGAGGCTCCAACAGGGAAAATAGCCTAGTGAGGGAAGGAAAGAAGTAAAAATAAAATATCTTAAGAGCTGTAACAACATCAAAATGAATATCTCCTATATTTACTATAAAAATTATAACAAAACAAGAGGAAGAGAAATAAGATGTAATAGTGTGTCAAAGTGTACCTTAAAGCAAGAGAACTCTAATCCAAGACAGTTGAAGACCATGGTACAGAGGCTATGACACTACCCACGACTAGAGAACAATGGTTTGATTTTGGAGTGTCCTTCTCCTAGAAGAGCTGCTTACCATAGCTAAAGAGTGTCTTCCACTCTTACCAAGAGGAAAGCGGCCACTGAACAATTATAGTATAGTAACCCCTTGGGTGAAGAAGAATTGTTTGGTAAACTCAGTGTTATCAGGTGTACTAGGACAGAGGAGAATATGTAAAGAATAGGCCAGACTATTCGGTGTGTGTGTAGGTGAAGGGAAAATGAACCGTAACGAGAGTGAAGGGGGTAATGTAGTATTGTCTGTCCAGTAAAGGACCCCATAACTCTCTAGTGGTAGTATCTCAAAGGGTGGCTGGTGCCTTGGCCAACCTACACACACACACACACACACATATATATATAAATATATATACAGTATATATATATATATTTCTATATATATATATATATATATACACACTCACACACACATATATATATATATATATATATCTATATATACATATACATATATATATATATATATATATATAATTGAAAGCAAAAGAAAGATGCATGTGTCATTGACTATTAAGTGGGTTTTTTTCTGTTACAGGTATTAATCCGAAAAACATATGGCGGTTTCCGAACTAGAATCTTTAAGGCAGTTACGTACTGATGCAAATATGTCCAAGTGGATTTTGAACTAGTTAAAAGGGAGTTCGAAGATCTTTCTTGTTTTACATTGTGATAATCTATTGAAATTTTATGTTTAAAGAGAAATAGCAAAAAAAGTTTGATTCTTATGATGGTCACATTGAATAAAGTAATCAAAGGTTGTAATGTAAGTCACTCGTTAACTATTGGTTCAAATTACTGACATGTAAAACATTCTTTACAACGTAGGCAGGTACTCCTTGGCAATAAGTAAATGCTCTTTCTAGAGCAAGTTAAAAACAGTAGTTATTACATTTGACAATGGAAAGGTGCGCGTACCAATAATTTCGTATCACAGTTCTTTAGAAATCTTAATCTTCTGCTATTGCCTTTGGGAGATTAGGAAAGGCAATGGAAGTTTAGCTAAAGAGTATGTCCAGTGTAAGAACAACTGTTTCGAACAAACCAAGAAGTTGCTATGTTCAAAGCATATCGATACTGAAAACAATCTATTGTTATAATCATCATGCATGAAGACCTTGTATAGACCATTACATTAGATACGGCTTTCTTATGAAGTAGTTAGTGTATTTATTTAAAAGGTTATTTTTATTTTTATTAGTTAAAATAATTCAAAGTACAGTGTGATTAAAATATGGAAGGTTAAACATATTACAGGTATATTCATATAGCTTATAAGTAGAATAGTTCTGGAGACATGTTAAAATTATGTTTTTTCTTTTACCAGTGTGTATCGAAACAATGCCAGCAATAGACTCTACTAAACGGGCTATCAAGAGAGCGTTTGGCATATATATTCCCATGGTTACGTTCGATATCAAATACCATTTGTGGTTGATACTTATTTCTACTAAATTCACGTGCGTTAGTGATACATATTAACTTACACAAACGCAGACATAAACACACACACATTATATATATATATATATATATCAGTGTCTCTTTGGGATATTTAGCAGCATGTTCAATGGCCTGTCCCTTCCATCTTCCGTTCAGAGCATTTAAACCTTTAAGAGGCGTAGAGTTGCAGAACCAGCATGTTATTCCAAGAGGTAGTGAATGAATATAGATTATTCACAAAGCATATGGGATGCTGAGCTTTACCATGTTTTCATTTCTGTTTATCATATATTTTTCTTTCCTTTTCCATTGCAGTAATGTTGAAATATTTCTTTCCAGTCTGATGTTATTGAGACTTCAAAATGTCCTGTTTTCTTCGCAAGGGATTTTCGAATATAATTTTGGTTCCATTTTCTCTTATTTCTGTAATTATCTAATTTAAATTACCCAAGTACCTAGCTGAAATACTAAATCAATCTTTCAGATGATAAAAACTCAATCATTCAAAATGAAAAATCAAACTTGATTAATTAATCAAATAATAAACAAAAAAGATTCTTACACATTTGTAAATTCTGAAATATTTTCTTCATGCACAAACGTATATATTGATGATCTGACAGAATTTGATAAACACCGCATAAAAATACATTAAATTTCAAATCAGTAGGAAATATTATAATGGAAAATCTGGTATGATAATAGAATCAATTATCCCTTGTATTTGGCAACTTTATATATATATATATATATATATACACACATATATATATATAAATACAGTATATATATATAAGGATATATATATATATATATACAGTATATATATAGATATATTTATATATATATGTATATATATATATCTATATCTATATCTATATATATATATATATAAATATATATATATATATATATATATTTATATATTTGTATGTATATATGAATATGACTATATCTATATATATATACATATATATATATATATATATATATATGTAAATATATATCCAAATATGCCATATATATTAATACATTAATGTCAGGATTCTCTTATCGACCTTGGGATCAGAGATCAGGGCGGAACTATTTAGTCAGGAAGAAAAATGGTATCGTCACTGTGATACAAGTTTCCTGGACCAGGGTTCGATTCCCGGCCAATCAGAAGCTATTGTCTTTGAGTGGTTCCGCCTTGGGGCTCTGGTCCCGATGTCGATAAGAGAATCGAGACATTAATTTATTGATACATATGGCTATTTGAAAATGAAAAATGTGTCTAAAACTGCAAAGTTCATGATATATATATATATATATATATATATATATATATATATATATATATATATATATGCATATATATATATATATATATATATATATATATATATATATATATATATATATATATATATATGCTTTATAGGAGTTCTGTTAAGCAGAATAATATGTAATATTATTCCAGAAAATATGAAATGGTTGAAATATATTGAGAATATAATGTGCTTGGGCGGGAGTGAAAATTCAAATACTATTTTTGGTGTAATCAATACATTTTACAATAGAAATGGAGAATGATTGCCGGCTACTCTTTTGGGAGTGATGTACATAAAGGCAATAATCGGTTTAATTTAACGTAAAAAGGAAATCTAAAAATATTTAATCATATGTACTATTTTATTCGAACCACAACAATAAAAAAAATAACATTGCTTATCACTGAATATATTGATGACGAAGTAAATGTGATTAAAATATGGGTAAGAAGTTAATAGTATCCTAATATTTTAATAGAATAGTATAAGTAACGACAAAACACCTACTTGCTTTGTCAAACAGCAAAAACCTTTGCAAAAATAAACATTCTCTGTTACATTTGAGACAATAAAGTATGCCCGTGTAGTTCATAGGAAAAGTTTTATATTGGTCAAACTAGAAAATTACCAGAAAGTATTATTGAAAAAAACAATTAGATACTCGTAAAAAGTCAGTTTTTATTCAGCGTCGAAATATAGACAACTAGTTGGTTTATTCTAGAAAATCTATGAATATTTCAAAACGCCTACTCAAAAATTTATTATTAATATAATCATTAGCTATGCAATGTGCAAAGTTGACCCGTTCGTTTTCCCAAAATGTGTAAGTTATGTAATTACTACATTTGTAAAGGATTGAAGCTAGTTACCTGTTATCTATTAATGAAAAATAATCCCCATCAGGTGTCTAAATATGAATATCTGAAAAGGTCACAACCATTTTTTCGAGATCTCATCGGTTTTCGGGAAGTGTATGTGTTACATACAAACCCACACACAAACTTACACTCACACACACACACACACACACACATATATTTATATATATATATATATATATATATTTGTATATATATGGATATATATACTATATATATATATATATATATATGCACCTCACCCTCCCCGAGAGAGAATACCTCACAAAACGTTTACTTGGGCTTCACAAGGCCCTAGAAGAGCTAGAAGACCCAGATCTATATGACCGAGAACTATGTGCTTGCACGCGTTTTGATGTTGTCATAAGTCATGTTTATTTTACCAGGGTTTGATCAATTTACGAAATTGATAGCTCTTAATTCAGCCCCATTAGTTTCCCATGAGCCACCGTTATGATATAATTTAAAGGTATTTCATCATAAGACAACGAATAATCCTTTCCCGACTGTGCCTATAGATAAATTTAGTTTAGTTACCTTATTCCCCACTTTTAGATTCAA
>NC_090726.1:91613220-91623220 GCF_036898095.1 Palaemon carinicauda
GCACGGCTCTGCAACGAAATGCCAGCTGCGAATCCGATGACCTGACATTCTTCACAACAAGCTGACCAGTCGAAACCATCTGGATGCGTCCTTCTGAAGAAATAAAACAAATAACCATTGAGAAAAGATATACAAAAGTGTAACTGATACCAATGAGGGAGTTTTCTTTAATAAAAAGTTAACTAAAGAAGCTTTCTTGGGTAAATCAATCAAAATAATAGTCTTGGGATGGGAAAGCGGTACAGATTTGACACAGCCCACGATAAAGAAAATAAAGAAAATACACAAAGCCTACTATACTGTATTTTTTCAGTAAAAGAATATTTAGATTCTGTTCTAGGTCCGCCAAATTCCTACTCGAATGATGAATCTCGGACATAAAGAAACCTTAATTTAAACTAAAGTGAGTTATGATACTTAGTTTAAAATCAATAAATAATTACATAAACATTTATTGGATCTGCGCATATCTGGAATATTTACACTTAAACATAAAATTTGTAAATATCTACGGTCATAGGAATCATAATTTCAACTTACTCAAGTTCATCAAAAAGAATTGACGTGAAATTCTTGAACCCTACTATAACTTCCATATCTACAACAGTCTCAAAGGCTAGAAAGGTTGCCAGTTGTGCATTTGATGAGAAAAGGATGAAAATTTCCAGGATTTGAAATATATCCATCAATAACTACTTCAGATGCGGAAGAGTTTTGCACATAATATCTGATGACTTTGAAAAGTAATCGACCTGTCCATCCTTTGCTGTTGTCTATTTGTGAGTTTTCTTAAAATAACTCGAGTCCATTTTCAACTGTTCTATTTCATATAGAAATGGTAAAGTATTTAGAGACATTAGAGAGAGGTAACTTTTGTCATAACTTTTAACTGAATGTGGGACACTTCAATTTTCAATTCGATTAATCATATATCTATTCAATAATATCTAAATGCAGTTTGCAAGTATAAAGTGAACAAAAGGGTAAAATTGAGAATATTAATCATCTTGCAATATATATAACACAAGATATTAGAGATCAGTCTCCTTGGTGTATGCTTTTGCTGATGATGTTATACTGTGTAGCACTAGGCGAGAGGTAGTAGAAGAGAAACTGGAGGAGTGGAGAAGAGAAATGGAAAATAGAGGATTGAAGATCAACAAGAAAAAGACAGAGTATTTGAAATTGAAAAATGGGGAGAATAGGGAAGTTAGTTTACAAGGAGAGAGGTTGAAAAGATTTGAAAATTTCAGGCATTTAGGATCAACAGTTGAAGAGGATGGTGATCTGGGGGCAGAAATAAACCACAGAATACAAGCAGGATGGAAGAATTGGAAAAAAAGTGCGTGGAGTACTATGTGACAGGAAAATAGGGGTTAAGTTGAAAGGTAAAGTGCACAGGACCGTTGTGAGACCGGCAATGATGTATGTAGCGGAGACGTGGGCAATAAAGAAGACAGAAGAGAAGAAACAGGATGTGGCAGAGATGAGAATGTTGAGATGGATGTGTGGGGTAACAAGAAGAGATAAGATACGGAATGAGGTAATTAGGGGTACCACAGGAGTTAGAAAACTATCAGATAAGATCCAAGAAAGTTGACTGAGGTGGTATGGTCATGTCATGAGAAGAGATGAACAGTATATTAGGAGGAAAATGATAGAAATGGAGGTACAGAGAACGAGAAGGAGAGGGAGACCAAAGCGAAGGTGGATGGACTGTATCAAAGATGACCTTCGATCAAAGGGATTAACCGGTGATGAGGTGTGGGACAGAGGTAGATGGAGAAAGCTGACCAGAAACATTGACCCCACATAGAAGTGGGAAAAGATGCAGACAAAGAAGAATATATATATATATATATATATATATATATATATATATATATATATATATATATATATGTATATATATACATACACATATATATGTATGTATACATACATACATATATATATATATATATATATATATATATATATATATATATATATATATATATATATGTGTGTGTGTGTGTGTGTGTGTGTGTGCGTGTGTGTGCGTGTGTGTGCATATATATATATATATATATATATATATATATATATATATATATATATATGTATATATATATTCTGGACATTCAATTTTTTTGTAAAAAGTGTTTTATGTCTGTAACTGTTGAATAAGCACGAGAAAACATTGAAATAATTTTATTTTATGCCTGATGAAGATAAGAGTCATGTTACGATACCACTCGAAACTTCAATAATTTCGTTTTTCATTACAGGCTACTTGTTAAAGCTGTGTTACCAATGTGTTTAAGTATACAATAAAATATTTCTCTTATATATATATATATATATATATATATATATATATGTATGTATATATATATATATATATATATATATATATATATATATATATATATATATATATAAACATATTCATTCTTTTGTTGATTAAGGTATAATACATTAGGCCAGCCCTATAAGAAGTTAATAGAGCTTTCTGAAGAGTTGTTTAGGTTACCCAGTGATGTGAGTGATGGCTTTCTGTCACAATTAGAGAGTCCTGTGGTTCTCATGTATGACAGGTTAAGCGGCATGAATGAATTTAACGAAATAAAAAATAACCCTTTTTCACACACGTCCATCAGCACAAGATGCTCATATAGCATATACAGCCTGACTACTATTAGGCAAAAATCCAAAATCAATCCTCAGCACCAGGTCCACAATTGCCATTCCGTCTGGACTAGGGTAGGCTACAAGAAAAACTGCACTGCAGCCACTTTATACAGTTTTACCAGAAGCTCCAGAGGCGTGCTATAAACCGGAGCACTGGCATTGCACGGCGCAAATGTTGGATTACTGTACTAAAATGTGCCTTTGCTGGCTATGTATTATATATTATACGTCGCTTACAATAAAATGCACGATTTTTTTAGCCTAAAAAACGAAGAGTGGGGTCTATCAACAGTACGATTATTTATTGTAAGAAGTGATAGGGTGGTAGTAGGCACAGATTACAAAAATATCTGAGTTTTATTTCTGGCACTATATCCTAAGACTATTAAGTTCTAAGCGAAAATTAAAATTTGAACAAAAACTATAATCATGACATAAAAATTTAACATATTAAATGTATTATCAAAGTATTTATATCTGCTATATCATTTAAGAAATATTTATACTATTAAAAAAAATTTCTGTTTAATTAAACTGATGATACACATGAAAATAAATTAAAATAGGAATATCAATTATGAAATGGATCTTGGGTATCTACCTCTTATCAAGAAAATTTCCCGCTCTAATAATTAAATGCACAATTCTTAAAATGTTTTGAAATTATCTGCTTCACTAGATGGTTGAGGAATATTAACGTATATTTTGCATTGATTAGCAAAAATAACCTTTCCTGTAATAAGAAGCAATAACTAAGTAGATGATCCGAGCTGAGTGTTCATTGGGGGCGTTTATTGTGAGAACAGATTTATACATCTCTCGGGCAACCGAATCGCTATTTTTATCTGCTCGGAGAAATTACGTCTCATGAAACTCGTATGATTATTAGGTTTCCAGAAATTGTATTGAAATTTCAATTCTCAGTACACGGGGATTATTTGTTAGTGGAACGTAAAAGGTTTTTGATACAAACCTAAGAAATTTTCTCATCAATATCTAGTTTATCATTGATATGCAAAAATATATATTTCCTATAGCGGAAATTATAACATGCACAGTTATCTCTACATATAAATTATGTATATCAAATTGAAATAACTCCTTAAAACAGGAGAAAATGCCATTAAAATACATATTATACACACAAATATAGAATTCTGTCACATATGGTCGACTCTAAAAAGAACGCCCAATAACGGTAATGAAATAACTTCTTATAACAGGATCTAAAACCAAATTTCAATGAAGTTTAGAACGGTGGCGAAAATAAGTTCTCCTGTGTGTGTGTGAGAGAGAGAGAGAGAGAGAGAGAGAGAGAGAGAGAGAGAGAGAGAGAGAGAGAGAGAGAGAGAGAGAGAGGGTTATTCTAATAGAATAAATTTTCGACATGAAATATTCAGCATCCATGGACAGAAAAGCAGAGACAACGACCCCTAAAATAATGAGAAATAAATACTTTATATAGTCCCAAGAGAAAGTAACACCAAAGATTATGAAGAGACTGAATAGACCAGTCATCTCTCGAACAAAAAAGAAATAAAAAAGAAAACTTCGGCAAAACCGGCATATCAAATTTTTACCACTAGGCCTGCATCCATTAAAGAGACTCGTAGTACCAAGCTTCAAATTGGGAATTTGTGTACCTTACTACGTTCAGGAATTACACATTGTCTCTAAAGCATCGAAAATACGTTTTCCTTCTTCCAAGAGGATTAACGCGTCCCCTCTTCTTCACTTAAGGAACTTGTGATGGCGGGCGCGTGTGTGTTAGTGTGTTCCCGTGTGTGTCATTAGTTACCTTAATTACATGCAAATGACTTGATATTTCCACCTTCAACCACCAAATAATGAACATTAAGGTTCGCCAACGGAACCGATTAAGATTTATGAGATCTGAATGCCATTATGAAGACGACGGCTATTTAAAGCTGTTATTCATTACGTCTCTTGTAATTTTGATGTAATTAGCTTAGGAAATTGGCTGGATGGATGGGAAAACTCGCTGAGATTAGCAGGAGCGGGAATAGGCAAGGAAATTTAGAAATGAGGATGCAAATTTGGTGGGAAAGATGGAGTACAGATATTTGGCGGGAGTTAGGGAAGGTAGAATCAAATAATCTTCAGATGCACAACTATATCGCTTATATATCATTTCAAATCTTGGAGGAAAGCAACGTTCTATTAAATTTACCCAATTATATTCCACTATTGTATATTACTATGCAACCTGTCTTAATTATGTGGAAGATATAACGATAAAAATGTGGAAGATATAAATGGTAGGCTACATCTCACGACATTGGTTTGAAATATCAGAAGAAAAATTGATTCGAAAAGAGTATCTACTAGGAAGGGCAAAATAGAGTTCTCTTGAAGAGAAATATATATCTTAATGAAAAAGATGATTACATTCGATATTGTCTTAATGCTGCAACGATATTGGGATTTAAAGCCGGCATGTTTTATATTTTCAATAAGTTTTATGGAATCTTGTTATTTCTATATCTTCAATTTCCATTAAAAAAAAAATCAAATATCTAACTCGCAAATTTTTCCTCTTATCATAAGGCTAAGTAGCTAAAATGGACCTAAAGATTGATTTTTGCCGGCCCAAACCAAAAATTATTTGTATGGGAACTTATCTCATTCTTCATAAACAAAGTACATGCCTTTCACTTTTTAGATGAATAATGTCATAATTAATTGTCAAATGAATATAGAAATATATTTCAAATACTACTAAAATCTTTTGCATATCCCTACAAATCAGCCCAAACTAAAAAAGATGATAAGAAGCTGCCACTAGTATCATCAGAGTCACCATAATAAACTGTATTCATCCTTTTCTCTAAATTGCTCTTATTTACCATCTCTTACACTCACCTGAATTCTGTGCTGGGTAGTAATTGGAGTGACCTTCAGTCCAGGATGTGATGGTAACGAAGTCTTTGACGAAGGGAGGGACTTTGCACTTCAGAACAGCTGTGTTCCCCTCCAAGACGTACTGATTGTAAACCTGGACCTCCCAGTATTGCTCCACCACTGGGAAAAAAAAAGAATAGGTTCTATGAAATTCAAGAAAGTAAGATGGGGGTTTTAAATATATCGAAAATGCTTGGATTGTAAGAAGACTCTTGAAAACATTGGTTATAATATCATAATCATTATTAAAAAAATGATGAACTTTTACATAAAATAACATTGCACACACAAACATATATATATATATATATATATATATATATATATATATATATACATATATATATATGTGTGTATATATATACATAAATATATATATATATATATATATATATATATATATATATATATATATATATATATATATATATATATATTTACATACATAATGTTTTTGGAGCTAATTTACACACATACAGTACAAACATGTGCACACACATTCTAAAGGTGTGTGGGTTTTCTCTCTTACCAAAATAATAGCTACGCATTTCTATCTATCCTTTCCTTTTTTTTATTTTCTTTACATTTTCACAGCATAGCGTCCACCCTGGAGACGTAACTCAGCATACGCCCTTTTATTCCAATCTTTTGTCTCTAAACACTATTGTCCAACTTCCGTAAAGCTCTGATTATGAAACGAATTCACCGAAAGATATCCTCATTTGTGGTAATCATTTCCAAATTATCTGTGCTTCAGTTGGTCCTATTATGTCATCACTTGTATAAATATCCGTTTTGTGCCGCCATGGCTATCCTTTACACGCACTGTTTGAGATTAAGTATTGCGACTTTCGAATTTAACTTTTTTTTTTTTTTTTTTTTTTTTTTTTTTTTTTTTTTTTTAAGTACGCTGTTCCTCTCTGTGCCCTTTTAAATCTGCAGCTGACAGTCAACAAAAGACTCTGCTAATCGCTCGCACCATTTATCTCTATCTACAAACTTGAACCTTTAGTATATTACAAAGAGTTTCTCCCTCTCCTGATTTTAAGAATCACTCAATAATAGATTTAACAACCATTTGACATAATACATATTCACTTATGATATTAATTATTTTGTTAAAAAGCTTATAAAGGTCTTGTATTTACTACATCAATAACCCTTTACAACACGGAAATACTAAATCCTATATGAATTTGTACCTTGGTAATCCATATACCTACAAGATGCAGTCTCTCATTACAACGCCGATGAACTTTTAGTAATGCTGTTCTTTTATTTTTTTTGCAAGGATATAGCGTATCTTTTATGTCACTTTCTCTACAGTCTTGAAGTATACATCTTTGTCAACTCTTGCATTCATATACCTTGTATCTCACCGGGCATATAAACTTAACCTCTAGAAATGCTGGCCCCTAAAACCCAGAGATGCACAATTGCTGGGAATGCAGTTCATTATCCTACTTTAAAATGACAGTCCCACAGAACAACTTAGAGGTTTCGAGGGGTTGGAGTATATATTTCTAAAAGTTCTCATCAGGTCTTATTCCCTAAACCTTCTCATCAGTTGTCATGTATATTTCTTCAATCATTTTATTTTCCATCACTAAAGTAAGCATTTCTGTCACGCCATCAAATATTCTTCAATCTTTTTTTAAATGAATTACAAGGAGTAAGTGAATATTAAAAAAGTCACATCTGCTAGGGTTTTTTTATGACACTCTAAACTAGACCGACTGTATAACCATCTGTCTATAAGCTCAACCTTTTGATATGTAAATGACTACGTCTATGCCTTTGCATCAATTTGATGTAACGAGGTTTCGAAAGTAATTGAAATATAGGATATGTATCATATCGTTCTAGTTAAAAGAGGTTTAATTCACAAAACCTATTACAAATGATATTCAAGGAGTCTGCGACAATATAAGCCTATGCATAAATCTATGAAATCTTGAACAATTCATTCATGTTTAGAAAGTTATATTGACCAATCATGATATGTGGAAAAAAGTGGAGAGAGAGAGAGAGAGAGAGAGAGAGAGAGAGAGAGAGAGAGAGAGAGAGAGAGAGAGAGAGATTATTAGCATATGGATGCAACAGTAACTCATTTAAAAATTGATCCTATAGGCAACTGCTAAACAAATAGCAGATGGAAAACCAGCACAATATTGTCACCTAGTGACATGAATCGTCCATTCCATAAGTATTAGATTTGACGTGTCGTGCAAGGGAATTACCCTAACTAACTATGTAATCCGATGTGTCAGACAATGTTTAATGACGGGCATTTACTGCTTAATTGAGTCCCAATCACTCATTTGTTTTGAAACGATATGCCCTGTTACGGAAGACAGGTTGTGGCGAGGCTTTTTGGCATAAACATTCCCTCTCTTTCCGTTAACGAACAAGGATTTGTTTAATTAATTTTTGCCCTTCTTGAAAATTATGTTTTTATTTTATCATTTTTTTGTACTGTCGCTCTCTTGGCCTCCTTCTATATACCTTGGCTGTTGGGATGTAAATTTGATTTTCCTTAAATCAATTGATGTATGTCTCAAAGCTATGTGGTATCAGTTTTATTGAGAGAGAGAGAGAGAGAGAGAGAGAGAGAGAGAGAGAGAGAGAGAGAGAGAGAGAGAGAGAAAGAGAGAGAGATGTTCATTCACAGATCTACTTATCTTAATATTTGTCTATACTTTGTTCACCGTTATCTAAGATTCTTTTATATGCAACGGAATTTGTCAAGACGGCATTCTTCCTTCTTGCATTTGTACATGTTTGATTAAATTGCTTTGGTAGTTTATATATTTATATATATATATATATATATATATATATATATATATATATTTATGTATATATATATATATATATATATGTATATATATATATATATATATATATATATATATATATATATATATGTGTGTGTGTGTGTATATATAATAATAATAATAATAATAATAATAATAATAATAATAAAATATATGTTTAGCTTTTTTATTCAAGTCTCAAACAACATCCTTGTCAATAATTGGTATACATAGGCTAAGAATATCTAATTCAAAGAAAATAAGAACTTCTCCTTATGAAAAAGAACTAAGACATCAATTCTTTGAAATGTTTTATTTTATTTTATTCGGAAACATTTTAGTTAAACAAAGTCTACTTGGTAGAAATAGCAATTTAATCGTAAAAAGAATTTTACTCGAAGAAGTATCCCCGCCATTTTTTCTAAATGAAAGTTTCTGTAAGAGGATATAAATTTCCCCGACGTTCTTGCTTAGCACATAACTCTTCACCTGACGGGAAATTAATTTTAGTTTTATCCGGATTTCATAAAGGGGAAATAGGTAGTTTATGACACCAATCTCTAATATATTTTATCAAAATAAAATTTCAGCCTTTTACCATGTGGCCTATTTACCTCTTTCAATGTATTGTAGCTTCTTCGTATGAGATGGGTTACATCACAAAACCTGGAGTTCTCACTAGGTTACAATGGTTTAAATACTGTGATCTCTTGTAGAATAGCATCTACCACTTGCCTGGGGTCGCCATACACGGAATCTAGATACTCCAACGCCACATCATAATCGTTACCTGAGTCCCTTTATGAGTTGTACCGACTTTTCTAACTAGAACCTTATTTTCCTTCCAATTATACATAAGATATATAAAGCAATATTACATTTACTTACCGGCTCTTACGTTAGTGTCCCTGGAGAGAACAGTCCCTGCCGGCGATGAAGCCCTACAGCGGTAGATAGCCGAATGCACTGACGCTCGGAATACCTCGCTTGCAAAGGGCAAAAACAGAAGAGTTCCGTTTCCAAGCACCTGCAAACATCACATAAAACAGCGTTAATGATAAGTTATTGCTGGGTCTTGGGTACCAAATGCAGTGTGAGCAAGAATGCCATTAACAACAGTTCCAGCAATTGGGTCTGAATTCAGCATACAGAACAAGTAAGACATTTATTGCATAGTTTCCGTAAGAGGTTTTAACAGATAGAAAAGTTGTGAAAAACTCCGTAAAGCCATTAAAGATATGGATTAAGGGGAAATAAATAGGCCATATTAGTGGAGAGTACCCAAAGACTTTTAAGAATACAATAAATGTAGAAATATGAGTTTCTGAGGTATGAGGAATGATCGAATCAGAACTTTTTCACTAACACTTGAATGAATTTAATTTAGTTTGCAGATTAGGGTACACATTCACAATTTATTCAGTTATCATTAAATAAGAAACAGCAAGGTGAGAAAAAAACTTGTGAAATCGGAAATACTGCCAAGACATGTTCATGACCCTTCGGTCAATCAAATTACCTGAATTCAGTTTGATAATATTACTCCTCTTGGCTAAAGAAATCCTTCACTGGTTCATAGATATCGAATA
>NC_090726.1:91625720-91635720 GCF_036898095.1 Palaemon carinicauda
CTCATAATGTTTCATTTGGACAGTGATAAAAAATTGCTGTTCCTTAGATTGTGTTACGGCTGCTTCTGGAAATGTGGTTATTGCGCCTCTACTTAGGTTTTCCAGTTTAGTGCCGCATCAAGCTGCTTGTGTCAAGTCGAAACGTCTTCCTATTTTTTCATTTATTTACTATTACGCTTCCTTGCTGGAAGGCTGGGGAAAATTATTAGATGGTGTGCCAGAAGTTGTAAGTTTAACAACGACGGGGAGAGAGAGAGAGAGAGAGAGAGAGAGAGAGAGAGAGAGAGAGAGAGAGAGAGAGAGAGAGAGAGATGATATGTAATTTTATGTGTGCAATCTCATTATTATAATGTATCCATTTTATTTGTAAAAGAACCTACGCTTATCATTCATACGTATAACCAAATATCGTAGATTACAATTGACATTGCAATATAACAATCGTAAGAGTTCTCCATTATTTCAACTACATTTCTTTTTTTCATACAAACGAGTACACAGGATTCATTTCGCAGCTTACTGGATTTTGAGTTCTAGATTCTTAATTTTCAAGAGGAAAGAATTAAAAATATTTTAAGGCTATGAAGGAACTACAAGACTAATTAATTTCTCAGTTGGTACCGACTCAATTCTTTTCCCTTACATACAATACACTGTATAATCCGTTATAATCTTTTATAGATTAGTTGAGCCTCCTGCTATATAATTTCCCTTTATGATATTACTTAATAATTCTTTATACACACACACACACACACACACACACACACACACATATATATATATATATATATATATATATATGCAGAAGAACCACAGGGAAAATGAAAATACGAAATATACGCTTAAGTCCTGACTAGTTTCGTGATACTTCTTCAGTATCACGAAACTAGTCAGGACTTAGCGTATATTTCGTATTTTCATTTTCCCCGTGGTTCTTCTGCATCTGAGCATCACGTTTTCCTGTGATATTTACGCATATATATATATATATATATATATATATATATATATATATATATATATATATATATATATGGATAAATATCAACACAACATCGTGTTCAAATAGAAATAAATTTCTACCTCATACTTGGGATCGAACGCTAGCCCCTTCTAATGAAAGGCCAGGTCGAAACCAACCATGCCACGAGAGCCCATAAAAGGAAATCCGAACCTGACACTAATCTAGCTGTCCGAGGATTTACCTGGCGAGACATCAGTCTTCTTACCAGCGAGTTTTACCCGATTTCCCCGGGCCACCACGTGACACAATTGGTAGTAATTAATTCAAATTACCCCTAATGAGTCAATATGGATAAATATCAACACAACATCGTGTTCAAATAGAAATAAATTTCTACCTCATACTTGGGATCGAACGCTAGCCCCTTCTAATGAAAGGCCAGGTCGAAACCGACCATGCCACGAGAGCCCATAAAAGGAAATCCGAACCTGACACTAATCTAGCTGTCCGAGGATTTACCTGGCGAGACATCAGTCTTCTTACCAGCGAGTTTTACCCAATTTCCCTGGGCCACCACGTGACACAATTGGTAGTAATTCATTCAAATTACCCCTAATGAGTCAATATGGATAAATATCAACACAACATCGTGTTCAAATAGAAATAAATTTCTACCTCATACTTGGGATCGAACGCTAGCCCCTTCTAATGAAAGGCCAGGTCGAAACCAACCATGCCACGAGAGCCCATAAAAGGAAATCCGAACCTGACACTAATCTAGCTGTCCGAGGATTTACCTGGCGAGACATCAGTCTTCTTACCAGCGAGTTTTACCCGATTTCCCCGGGCCACCACGTGACACAATTGGTAGTAATTCATTCAAATTACCCCTAATGAGTCAATATGGATAAATATCAACACAACATCGTGTTCAAATAGAAATAAATTTCTACCTCATACTTGGGATCGAACGCTAGCCCCTTCTAATGAAAGGCCAGGTCGAAACCAACCATGCCACGAGAGCCCATAAAAGGAAATCCGAACCTGACACTAATCTAGCTGTCCGAGGATTTACCTGGCGAGACATCAGTCTTCTTACCAGCGAGTTTTACCCGATTTCCCCGGGCCACCACGTGACACAATTGGTATTTCTATTTGAACACGATGTTGTGTTGATATTTATCCATTTTGACTCATTAGGGGTAATTTGAATGAATTACTACCAATTGTGTCACGTGGTGGCCCGGGGAAATCGGGTAAAACTCGCTGGTAAGAAGACTGATGTCTCGCCAGGTAAATCCTCGGACAGCTAGATTAGTGTCAGGTTCGGATTTCCTTTTATGGGCTCTCGTGGCATGGTTGGTTTCGACCTGGCCTTTCATTAGAAGGGGCTAGCGTTCGATCCCAAGTATGAGGTAGAAATTTATTTCTATTTGAACACGATGTTGTGTTGATATTTATCCATATTGACTCATTAGGGGTAATTTGAATGAATTACTACCAATTGTGTCACGTGGTGGCCCGGGGAAATCGGGTAAAACTCGCTGGTAAGAAGACTGATGTCTCGCCAGGTAAATCCTCGGACAGCTAGATTAGTGTCAGGTTCGGATTTCCTTTTATGGGCTCTCGTGGCATGGTTGGTTTCGACCTGGCCTTTCATTAGAAGGGGCTAGCGTTCGATCCCAAGTATAAGGTAGAAATATATATATATATATATATATATATATATATATATATATATATATATATATATATATATATATATATATATATATATATATATATATATATATATACAATACACATAGACACAAACATACACAGACACACACATATATATATGTATATATATATATACACTATATTAAAAATAGGTGCTATATCGAATTCATTCTGATTAAAGATAAGAAAGAACCCTTGGGAAACTAATTCACTATAAATGCACGCGTACATACAGGAATATATATATATATATATATATATATATATATATATATATATATATATATATATATATATATATATATATATATATATATATATATATGCGGGGGGCATAACAACAATTAGAATAGCACCAACGTATCCCTGCGTGTCGTAAGAGGCTACTTAAAGGGACGGGACGAGGGGGCTGGGAACCACCTTTCCTGTATTATAATCCTGTGAGACATCAAAGAGGTGGATCTGGGAGGAGACTGACTGCTCCCCGCACTCTAGTTTTGGGGTGTTTAAATGTGCGTGGATGTAGTACGATAGAGAGTAAAAGAGGTGAGATTGGAAGTATGTTTAGGAATGGAAGGATGGATATATTGGCTTTGTTTGAGGTAAAGATAAGAGGGAAAGGTGAAGTGATGTTTGGTAAAATGTCTGGTAGAGTGTCTGGGATTGAAAGGGGAAGAGCAAGAGAAGGTGTGGCTTTATTGCTGAGTGAATGGATGACAGGTAAGGTAGTGGAATGGAAGGAAATATCATCTAGGTTAATGTGGGTAAGGGTTAGGTTGGGTAGGGAATGTTGGGCTTTTGTCAGTGCGTATGGGCCAGGTTGTGAGAAAAGTGAAGAAGAGTGGAATAGGTTCTAGAGTGATTTAACTAGATGTGTAAAAGGACTGGCTAGAAGGAATCATGTAGTTGTCATGGGTGACTTACATGCTAGAGTGGGCGCTGGAGAGGTAGAAGGTGTCATTGGGAAGTATGGCGTTCCAGGTGAAAATGATAGTGGTGAGAAACTGGTAGATATGTGTGTTGAGCCAGAGATGGTGATAAGTTCTAGGTTTTTCAAAAAGAAATATAAAAATAAGTATACATAAGTAAGAGTGGCAAATGGAAGAGTGGTAGAAAGGGTGTTAATGGATTATGTGTTGATAACTAAAAAAATGTTTGAAAGATTGAAAGACGTGCACGTGTTTAGGGGCATGGCTAACAGTATGCCTGATCCTTTTTTGGTGGAAGGAAAATTAGCTGTAGCAAAAGAGTGGGGGAATAGAGTAGGTGGATGTAAAAGGGAGCTAGTGAGGGTTGAAGAGCTAATAAAACCCGGGGTAAAAAGTAAATATCATGAAAGGCTGAAAATGGCGTATGACGAAGTGAAAGTAAAAGAAACTGGTAATTTAGAGGAGGAGTGGAAGTTAGTAAAAGAAAATTTTTGTTGGGATTGCAAGTGATGTTTGTGGCAAGAAGTTTGTTGGAGGCAGCAAGAGGAAGGGTAGTGAATGGTGGAATGAAGGAGTGAAGGTAAACGTGGAAGAGATAAAGAGGGCTTTTGAAGAATGGCTGCAGAGTAATAGTGTAGAGAAGTATGAAAGATATAGAGAGAAAAATGTGGAAGTAAAGAGCAAGGTAAGTAAGGCAAAGAGGGTAACTGACCTAAGGTGGGGTGAGGGATTGGGTCATTCATATGAAGAGAATAAGAAGAAGTTTTGGAAAGAAGTGAAGAGAGTAAGGAAGACTGGTTCAAGAATTGAAGAGATAGTGAAAGATGGAAATGGAAGTTTGTTAAAAGGAGAGGAGGCAAGAAAAAGGTGGGCGGAGTATTTTGAAAGTTTACTGAATATTGAGGATAATAGGGAGGCAGATATAATTGCTGCTGCAGGTGTTGAGGTGCCGGTGATAGGAGATGAGAATGAGAGAGAGATTACAAGAGAGGAAGTGAGGAGAGCACTAGATGGAACGAGAGTAGGGAAAGCATCTGGTATGGATGGTGTGAGAGCTGAGATGTTGAAGGAAGGGGATGTGACTGTACTTGAATGGTTGGTGAGATTGCTTAAATGTGTTTTGTGTTGTCAATGGTACTAGTAGATTGGGTTTGTGCGTGTATTGTACCACTATATAAGGGTAAGGGAGATGTGCATGACTGTTGTAATTCAAGGGGTATTAGTTTGTTGATTGTGGTTGGAAAAGTGTATGGTAGAGTACTGATTAATAGGATTAAGGATAAAACAGAGAATGCAATCTTAGAAGTACAGGGTGATTTTAGAAGAGGTAGGGGTTGTATGAATCAGATTTTTACAGTTAGGCAGGTATGCGAGAAATATTTAGCAAAAGGTAAAGAGGTGTATGTTGCGTTTATGGATCTGGAGAAAGCGTATGATAGAGTTGACAGGGAAGCAATGTGGAATGTGATGAGGTTATATGGAGTTGGTGGAAGGCTGTTGCAAGCAGTGAAAAGTTTCTACAAAGGTAGTAAAGCATGTGTTAGGATAGGAAATGAAGTGAGCGATTGGTTTCTGGTGAAAGTGAGGCTGAGACAGGGATGTGTGATGTTGCCATGGTTGTATAACTTGTATGTTGATGGAGTGGTGAGAGAGGTGAATGCTCTAGTGCTTGGACGAGGATTGAAACTGGTAGACGAGAATGATCATGAATGGGAGGTAAATCAATTGTTGTTTGTGGATGATACTGTACTGGTTGCAGACGTGGAAGAGAAGCTTGGCCGATAAGTGACAGAATTTGGAAGGGTGTGTGAGAGGAGGAAGTTGAGAGTTAATGTGGGTAAGAGTTAGGTTATAAGATGTACAAGAAGGGAAGGTGGTGCGAGGTTGAATGTCATGTTGAATGGAGAGTTACTTGAGGAGGTGGATCAGTTTAAGAACTTGGGGTCTGTTGTTGCAGCAAATGGTGGAGTGGAACCGGATGTACGTCAGAGAGTGAATGAAGGATGCAAAGTGTTGTAGGCAGTTACGGGAGTAGTAAAAAATAGAGGGTTGGTCATGAATGTAAAGAGAGATCTGTATGAAAAAGTGATTGTACCATTTGTGATGTATGGATCGGAGTTATGGGGAATGAAAGTGAGGGAGAGACAGAAATTGAATGTGTTTGAGATGAAGTGCCTAAGGAGTATGGCTGGTGTATCTCGAGTAGATAGGGTTAGGAACGAAGTAGTGAGGGTGAGAACGGGTGTAAGAAATGAGTTAGCAGCTAGAGTGGATATGAATGTGTTGAGGTGGTTTGGCCATATTGAGAGAATGGAAAATGACTGTCTGCTAAAGAAGGTGATGAATGCAAGAGTTGATGGGAGAAGTACAAGAGGAAGGCCAAGGTTTGGGTGGATGGATGGAGTGAAGGAAGCTCTGGGTGATAGGAGGATAGATGTGAGAGAGGCAAGAGAGTGTGCTAGAAATTGGAATGAATGGCGAGCGATTGTGACGCAGTTCCGGTAGGCCCTGTTGCTTCCTCCGGTGCCTTGGATGACCGCGGAGGTAGCAGCAATAGGGGATTCAGCATTAAGAAGCTTCACCTTTAGTGGATGACGGGGGAGGGTGGGCTGTGGCACCCTAGTAGTACCAGCTGAACTTGGTTGAGTTCCTTGTCAGGCTAGGAGGAACGTAGAGAGGAGAGGCCCCCTTTTTTGTTTTATTTGTTTGATGTCGGCTACCCACCAAAATTGGGGGAAGTGCCTTGGTATATGTATGTATGTGATATATATATATATATATATATATATATATATATATATATATATATATATATATATATATATATATATATATATATATGCCAGTTTATACCATCAAATTTTCTTAGTTCGTCAATCCATTGTATTCTCTTCCTTCCTCCACTTCTTTTGCACTATCTAGGGGCCTATTCTGTTATTTCTAATCTGTTTAGTGATTCATGATAGGAATTGCAAAGGATGATAGAAGATTTGAATAGGGAAAGAAGAAAGGCAAGATTGAAAATGAATATGAGTAAACCTAAGATAATGTTCTATGAAAATGTAGAGAGAAAACAACTAAGGGTCATGGATGAGCCTCTAGAAATTGTTAATGAATATATAGCCTATACAGTACTTAGAACAGACAGAAGTGACTCCCCAGAATATGAGACCGAAATAAAAAGAAAAAAGATAAGAAAGGGATGGAGAGTGTTTGGTAAGCAAAATGAGATTATTAAAAGTAAAATTACACTTTATCTAAAAAGAAAAGCATTTGATGAGATGGTCTTACCGGTAATGACTTAAGCACCAGAAATTTAAGCCGTACTAAATAAGGTAGTTACAATTAAAAGAGCAATAGAAAGAATAATGATAAAAATAACATTAGGAGACTGAAAAAAGCAACATGGATACGAAATCAAATTAAAGTAGAGGGTATTCTAACACTATATGAGAAAGAAATAGACATGGGCAAGGCATATAATGAGAATGACAGACAATAGACTGACATTAAGAATAACAAAATGGGTCCCTAGAGATGGTAAAAGAAGCAGAAGGAAGAGAAGACGCTGGATTGACGAACTAAGAAACTTTGCGGAGGGCTATAGACTGGCAAAGAAAGACCATAAACAGATGAGAGTGAAATGACATATCTGAGGCCTTTGTCCTGCAGTGGACTAGTCAAGGCTGATGCTGAAGAGGATGACAACACACACATACACACACACACACACACACACACATATATATATATATATATATATATATATATATACAGTATATATATATATATATATATATATATATATATATATATATATATATATATATATATCAATGTATATGTATATTATCAAAAAGATATATATTTCATCTTGTAGACTATTGCCGATGCCATTAATAGGAATATTTCATCACCAATATTTTGTTTTACCTTTCTTGAATTTATATATAATAGAATCGCAATCTTTGGTTTTAGCATGAAACAACGTAATATATATTTGCTAATCAGTAATATAAATGCACATATCTTGAATTAATTATATTCCTTAGCTCATTTTGATTCTTCCAAACGGAAGATGAGTTAATTTTGCAATGACCTTTACTGCCTGAATACAATTCATTAAATCACAATCTTACTTTTAAAACTTTGCATTTTTTTTTCAGACTCATGAAATATGGATGCCTTTTCATTATCGTAACAATTTTGATGTCTATAGCTTCAATAAATACCTAGAGAAAATTAATGTCTACATAAACTTAATTGATATTCTTAAGGAATTTTTAATTATTACTGAAATAAAAAAGAAAACAAATTACGCCCCTAATAAACATAAATTCACATTTTCACCTTAGCAAGATCCAACATCTTCGTATTGGCAGAGCTATGATCTAGTTAAGGTATTTTCTCGAATTCATAATACTCAAAACTAAGAAAACAGGATCTAACTCCAAAATAGCTAGTTAGTCTACATTAGTCTAAATCTTGAAGGTTCTCAGGAAACGAAAACCATCAACAAAAATAACGGTAAAATAAACGATTTAATGATGAGTGTTATAATGATTAAATTTCCTAGCTTCATTGGACGTAGCAGGATTATTTCAGTCTATATATATATTTGAAATTAAATAGTTTCAAGTCCTAAATTAATGTTGAGAATTAAACTGATTACTGACTCCAATCCCCTTTTGTTTACATCATAAGACGATTACCGCTCACAACTTATCTTTTCCGTCCATATTTTCTTCGCTAGATTGTCTTTCTATCTTTTCTTACTTGTACACTTATTTATGTACAAAAGCATACATGTGTATATATATATATATATATATATATATATATATATATATATATATATATATATATATATATATATATTATATATATATATATATATATATATATATATATATATATATATATATATATATATATATATATATATATATATATATGTATGTATGTATGTATATCTATATATACTTATATATATATATATATATATATATATATATATATATATATATATATATATATTATTACTATTATCATTAATACTAGCTAAGCTACAACACTAGTTGGAAAAACAAGATGCTGTAAGCCCAACGGCTCCAACAGAGAAAAATAGCCCAGTGAGGAAAGGAAAAAAGGAAATGAATAAATGACATAAGAAGTAATGAACAATTGAAATATTTAAAAAATACTAACAACATTAAAACAAATATTTCATATATAAGCGATAAAAAGACTTATGTCAGCCTTTTCAACATAAAACTATTTGCTGCAAGTTTGAGCTTTTGAAGTTCTACTGATTCAACTATCCAATTAGGAATATCATTCTACAGCTTGGTCATAGCTGGAATAAAACCTTTAGAGTACTGTGTAGTATTGAGTCTCATGATGGAGAACGCCTTGCTATTAAAATTAACTGCATCCTATAGTCAATTCTTTTTAGTAAGGCAGATTTGTGCGGACTTGCAAGGACTGTCCTTTTAGCTCAGAAAAGTTTCCGAACAGCTGATTGGTTGGAAGTATTTTTGTCCGACCAATCAGATATTAGGAAGCTTTTCCGAGCTAAAAGCGCACCCCTGCTAGTCGGTGCAATTCTGCCTCACTAAAAAGAATTGACTAAAGTATTACGAACAGTATGGAATTGTCCGGGAAGATCTGAATGTAGAGGATGGTCAGAATTATAAAAAATGATCACCAAAAACTTGAAAGACTTTCTCAATAAGCCAGTTTTTGGTGCAAAGGAAGAAGACACGGACCTGATGTGTTTTTCAAAAGTAAATTTGCTGTTGAGAATCACATCTAAAATTTTTAAAAAACATTATCAGTGCTGAGATCCGGATGTTGAGGAGCCAATGCCCTTAATCTGCTGACAATCACACTTTGAGTTTTGTTAGGATTCAACTTCATGCCCCATAATTTGCACCATGCACTGATTTTATCTAGATCTCTATTAAGGGATTCAGCAGCCCCAGAGCTACATTCAGGAGATGGAATTAATGCAAAGAGAGTAGCATCATCTGCATATGCAGCGAGCTTATTTTCTAGGCCAAACCACGTCATATGATGTGTATATAGTATGAAAAGTAATGGGCCAAGAACACTATCCTGAGGAACACCAGACATCACATTCCTATACTCACTATGGTGCCTATCAACAACAACTTTTTATGATCTATTAGTAATAAATACAATAATGATGCTAAGATACGACCCACCCACTGTTTGAATTTGAAAACAAGGGCCTCATGATTAACACGGTCAAGGGAGCATTAAAATCAATATAAATATTTATATATATATATATATATATATATATATATATATATATATATATATATATATATATACATATATATATACAGTATATATA